>NC_079149.1:60109098-60409098 GCF_945859685.1 Eupeodes corollae | reverse complement strand
TCTTGGACATCAGCCACTATAACCTAACCTAACCTAACCTCTATAACCCCGGATCAGGTATCACAAATGGAAAATGACCTCACAACACTTGGAATGCGTAACTGGGGACATCTAGCTAAGGACCAAAATAGATGGAGAAGTAAGTAAAATTCGACTTTAACAAATTTTCTAAGACATAGAAACAAATTAACATAACTTACAAGATCCAAACGTGCTAAACCGATAAAATAGAAAAAAAAACTTATTTTCTGATATAAAGACGCTTAACAAAAAGTAGCGTCCTATAACTGGGAAAAAACAACTACTCCCCTGTTTCATAAAACATCAGTTTGACATTTCTTCCATCTAAATTATAACCAAAAAAACATATGAAAGTTTTAAATGAATAAATAAAACATTTTTCTTAGCTGTATTTTAAGTTAAAGCAATTTAAAATTTTATTCAATAATTTGCACAATTTTCAATAATTTGTAAACTCAACACTTTGCATGGATACCATTAATATTTCTACTCCCTAAACCATTTAAAAATGTTTTTTATGAACATATCGGGAGTGAAAAAATATATGTTTTTAAATTCTTAATACCCGAAATATTTCGAAAATGTTCTCATTGAACCGGTTCATTATGGGTTTACACATCTCATTGGTTTGAACCTCAACTACGCTGGACTTTAATTCATGTAGTTAATACTAGAACCAGTAAGAAGAATTGAACAGCAAGTGTAGTCAGTACACGAACCAATCTGGTATCCACATAGGGTAAGAGTGCAACAGTTGTGATTGTTTTCAAAAACAAGTAAAACTTTAATTAATGATAAACTATATTAAATTATTTTTTTTAAAGAATAAAACAATTAATTTACCTTCAAAATCACAAACGTTATTTTATTTTTGAAGCAACTAGGCAGTCCAAGAAAATGAAACAGCGCAGTTTAGTTTTTGTCGGAAGACCAAACGTACTCAATGGAATCAGAACATTAAAGTTTAAGAAAACTAATATTCGACAATGTTGATAGTTTTGAATTGTTGCAAGGGAAATAAAATAAGAGTTTCACTAAAATATAGGGGTCATCGTAGGGGTTATGAAAAAAGTAATCCAAAGCTTGTAAATAAGAAAACAAACTGGAGTGATTTTAGAGTAAGGCTTTAAGTTTTATAAATTTAAGATCACCCATGGATACAATCGAGCAAATTGACCATGAAGTCTAACAGTTTATTGCTGATGTGCAACAGGCCGCTGAGATAAGAGAGTTGATAGTAAAGAAAAGAAGAGCTCGAAGAGAATGGCAAAATACCAGATTTCCAGATGATAAAACAACGTTAAACGTATAAGCAACAATCTTAAAAATCATATTTACAAATTTAAAAATGATTCACTCAGTACATTCCTAATGAATTTAACGACTGATGCTTCAACCGATTTTTCGTTATGGAAAACAGCCTGAAAATACCGCAGTTACAAAACTGGCCCTTGAAATCACAAGATGGGAAATGGATCGGTAACCCGAAAGAAAAAGCTAACCTTTTCGCTGAACATCTTACGAATGTTTTTAAGCCTTACTCATCAAACGCGGCTGAAAATAACTTACAGTTTGTTGATAAGATAGATGAAAGTGAAATACCAATTGCAAGACTTAAAGAAATAAAAAGTATGTGTTTACATCAACTATCAAATAAAAAATCACCAGGTTACAATCTTATTATTGCTCAGGTTATGAAAGAAATGCCATTGAAAGCCTTCATAAAACTCCAATATAATAAATACATGCTTTTTAGTCCCGCGCCATTGAAAAATTGCTGAGGTAATTGTCATACGAAAGCAAGGTAAACCACCTTCAGAAGTGACGGCTTACTGACCAATATCGCTTATACCAATTATGACAAAAGTTTTTGAAAAACTGCTTCTGAAGAGACTTAGCAAAATCATAGAAGAAAGAAGGTTAATCCCAAACCATCAGTTTGACTTTAGAAATACACATTCCCGGATAAACCAAGCATATCGAATGTAATAGAAAAAGCATAAAAAGAAAAACAATTATGTTCAGCTATTTTCTTAGATGTTGCTCAAGCTTTTGACAAGTTTTGGCGCGAGAGACTTGAGTACAAACTGCAAAGGGATCTTCCCAAGCAGTAATTTGAAATATTAAAATCGTACATCTCGGACCGATTGTTAAGAGTAAGGTACGATCAAGAATACTCGGAATTGAAGAAAAGGAGTACCACAATGAAGTGTCCTAGGTCCTACCCTACTACTAATTCTGAAATGGAGTCCGTCTTGAATATAAGAAACCATGTTCGGAGATTAAGAAGAACCAAGCCTCATGAGCTTATGTTCTAAAAAAACATTTGAAAGTAT
The DNA here is from genome assembly GCF_945859685.1 of Eupeodes corollae. NCBI lineage: Eukaryota > Metazoa > Arthropoda > Insecta > Diptera > Syrphidae > Eupeodes > Eupeodes corollae. The sequence goes on along the minus strand of NC_079149.1, from coordinate 60,406,741 downwards.
TAAAAGTTTAAACTTTCCCCGAAGTGATTGTACAAAGTTAAGAAAGAAAAATCTGTAGTCGATCCTTCAAGTTTGGTCCTGATGAAGAGGTGGTTTTAGTGGTTAAGAGTCCCACATTACTTGGTGTCGAATACTAACAAGTGTCTTTTAAAGATTTCCTCCTGTCAAAAAAAAATGACAATCTCGGAAGTTTATTTTTTTAATTTTCGAAGAAATTTCCTTAAATCCAAAACTTATCGAATTGCGTTGATGGATATGAGCCCCCTTGTATTTTTAATTATTTATTTTGTATATATGTAAAGTTAGTATTTTTATATTTTAAACTTTGTTGGTAAAAATACTACTTTAAATGAGGACTGAAACAAGAACATAATATGAACCGGAAATCCCGCTCTCTTCCAATCGATTAGCAGAAGTTCATCAATTTTTGACCAATTAATGATCCAGGCCCCAGGGGGTGGTCATAAGCCAGACAGCTTATTCAGTTAGGTATAATAAGCAAAGATTTAGTCTAAAGATTTGTTAATAACTTATCGATATTCACCAAAAAGCGGTTTGCTTTCAAAAACAACTTTTTTTTTTCTTCCGTAAAAATTCGAATTTGGAAAAACTTTAGTAATGCTTTAAATTACTTTCATAAGGTCTTTTTCTGAGAGAAAAAGGAAATAGGTTCTTCAGAAGTAACCTTGAATAAAAGATCATCAATTTGATATTAAGGTGCCTATAAATTCCTGAAACTCGTCTTCAATTCAATATTATTTTTTGACGCACATATATAGTGTAAGGCTTTCTTAATTTGTTTTTCTTTCACTATTGGTTTTCTATTAAATACAAAAAGTTTTAAGATCTTAAAAAAATTTAAAAATCCATACTTTTTTAAGTAAATTTGCTTTAGATGCTGTAGAACTGAGATCTAAACACGAATTTTTAAGAATATTAATGTCAAAAAACAGCAAAAGTGACACTATCGTTAAACTAATGGCTAACTAAAAATCAGATTAAACGTTTATTTGTCTAACTTAATTTGTTTTAATTTAATTTTAAGAAAAATTATGTACTTAAATGCACAGCACAGATTTCCTTAAATACAAGAGTTAAATATTTTTCTTTCTAGAATTTTTAAGTTTTTTTTAAACCCTTTAAGATAAAAAAATATTTTTTAAAGGTTTAAGCAAAATAGTAATTTTTTAGAATTTGCCTTCTAGCATCAGCAAATGCAACAAAGACTATTGTATTTTAGCTCTTAAGTAGTGCACTTTTAGAACACTGTTGGAATCTTGGAATGAATAACTAAACTTGTCAATTTAACCCTTGAAATATGTAAAAGTAAATTATTTTATTTAAATTCTGACAGTTTCTTACATAACATTAAAGAACATTTTTTAGCGGTTTGCAAAAACTCGTCTTTATGTTGAATGCGTGACTACTACTACTAAATTCTACTTTGCCTGTACTTGAGGGAGTAAGGGATATGTTACCAATCTTCTTTCGCACTCGTACTGTGGCAAAAGTCCTTAGAGATCTAAACACACATAAATCCGCTGGTCCGGATGGTATCCCCGCTGTTGTTCTGAAGAGGTGTTCTTCAACGCTGGCAAAACCCCTTGCGTAAGCTCTTTCATCTGTCCTACTCCTCAGGTCTCGTTCAGAGAGGTTGGAAAACTACATTTGACCAGCCCATCCCCAAAAAATGCGAATATTTCTCACCCTCTAATTACCGACCTATTGCACTAACGTCCCTTCTTTCCAAGATCATGGAAACGCTGATTAATTATCAGCTCAAAAAATAGTATCTTGAAGATCGAAAGCTTCTTAATGACGTTATGGCTTTTGAAGCAATTGTTCCACTAGCGATCTCATGGTTCATCTAACCGAACAGTGGAGCAAATCTTAACATCGCTTTGGAGAAAGTAAGATTATTATTACACTTGTTATTTCAAAAGAATTTGAAAGGGTTTGGCATCAGTTTCTCTTATCGAAAATGCTTGCATTCAGTTTTCATGAATCCCAGCTTCATTGGATTAAAATAACCTTCGGATCGTTCAATATAAGTTCAGCCATGAAGAAACTTTTAATATACGAAAGGAAATTCTCAGAATTTGCACCGGCCTGTACTTTGACCTGCAGCGACGGAAACACTACAAGAATAATTATCTTTACACTGAAGTCAAAATAATCCCGCTTGACAAATACATAGTCCTGTCAGCGAAGAGACTTGTACGAAACATCATCCACCACCCGAATCAACTAATGAGAAGGATGACTAGTGAACAACGAAATCTAGAGCCAAGTGTAATGAAAACTCTTGATGACAGCTTAATAATGGACAACGAGGAAGCAGTCTCGTTTTATACTCCCCTTGGGACAGCCTTCTACCGAGGCTTAACACCACTTCCCCAAAACCAACACCAAAAGGAACGTTGACAACCAGGAATGAACACCCTGAGAATGATGAATCAGCTGACTTTTAAAATTTTTTTTGACATGTAATTTATATTTATATAATTTTTTTTAAACTTAAGCCATTGTATAACGTTAGGCCACTTATGTAAATTAATCATAAGTATCATATTATTTAAGATCCAAATTGTATATATTATGTTCAATAAAACAAAGTGCAAAAGATCCGTTCAATACAAGTAGTATTGGATGGATTCAAGTCTGAAGTCCATAAAATAAATGCTGGTGTGCCCCAGGGCTCTATTTTATCTCCAACACTCTTTCTCATTTTTATTAATGATCTCCTGTCTGCAACTTCTAATTCAATACATTGTTTCGCTGACGACAGTATTCATAGCTTTTCATATTCGTTTTCAGACTCACATCCCTCTTCTTCGGATGTGGAACTGCAACGACAAAATATGATAAGCTCATTAAATTCCACGTGCAATTTAATGCTTCGAAAACCCAATGCTGTCTTGTATCGTTAAATCAACTTATACCCCATTGCCATTATCCATGGATGGCACTTGCATCAATGAGACTGAACATCTCGATATTCTCGGTATGTGTGTCACCAACCACCACGACCTCCACTTGTGGAACGATAACATACATGATGTCGCCAAATAGTGTTTGGGTTTCCTTAGGCGATGCAAGAAATGTTTCACACCTTCTGATCTGGCTGTTATCTACAAGACTTATATACCTCCAAAGTTTGAGTATAACTCCCATCTCTGGGCTGGTGTTCCTGCAACTTACTTAAACCTCTTGGATAGTATTGAACGTAGAGCATTTAAATTGATACCTAGGTGATAATATCATCAAAAGTTTATTTTCTTCGCTTGAACATTGTCGTAAGGTTCCTTGTTTGCCTTAATTTAAACTGTATATGCTCTAGTGAAATAGTCAGGTGCATTTTCCCTTAAACAGTTCAACCGTTATACTCGCAATTCTAGGAATGCTCATCAGTATACCCTCGAGTCCAACTTTGGCTGTACTGTCAAATACAGAGATTCGTTCTTTAGCCGTACTAAGTGAATGTGGAACGCCTTACCCCACTCTGTCTTTCCTAGTCATTGCAATATTCAGGAAATCAAAACTAATGTGCAGCGACATCTCCTTTCAAACCCTCTCTCCACTACCTAGTGCTCACACTGTGCCTCTGCATAATAAGGGTAGTAATATTCCCTTGAGTGTGTACTTATTATACAAAAATCAATCTATTTTAAACCTAAGAACTTTGAATTTTTCAAAGGGTTTCATTTATTTGAAATTGTTAATGTTTAAGAGTATGCACAAGTGGACTAACAAATTGTCAATTCCATTTTATGTATACCATCAAAGATAGAGTGTTGGAAAAAATAATAGAAACATCTGTCTCCATCATTTTCAATAAACAATAATTTTTTAGCAATTAGTCCTTAGTCTTTCAATGTTTTAATCGTACCTAATAATTGTTTGTTTGTTTTCACTTAACGGTCAAAAATTTTGAGGACAATGATGATTTCACCAAAGTAATAGAATGATGATTTCAAAGTAATAGAAACAACAACTGTCATTCTAACGTAAGGATCAATTTTGTTTGGTATGAAAATAGGCGTTTTGAGTTTGTCAGATGTTTTGTATTCGATACCAGACAAAATGTTTAAAAGTCATATACAAGTATTATATTTTAATAAATATGGGCGTGGATTACATTATACTCATTTTGGACGCGAAGTGATGAAAAAAGTAAGGTGAACTGGAACAACGGTTGTTGAAATTGCGGAAACCTCAAACTGTTCAAGAAATAATTATCGAAAGCTCTACATTCAAGCCTAAAAGAAGAAACAAGATGAAGAAAAGAAAAATATAAACTGCTTCGCATTTTGATACACTGTAAGAATTGTGTAAGATAAAAACAATTTCTTTGTGTAAGAGAACTCAAAAATAAACTAAACGGACCAGTGACAGCTAGAACAAGAAGAAACCTACTAAAAGGTGCAAGTCTTTCTGGTAGAAGTCCACAAAAAGTGCCGTTTTCTTAATATCAGTTATGCTACCATTAACTTGTGCCACCTAACTTTTTGCACAGGTACTGCCTCTTGCGAGGAATTGACAAATTCTCTAAGAATAATTCTTGTCATGAAAAGTGCTTTCTCAAATTAGCCGTTCGGACCTAAACCCAATTGAGCACTCATGATGGGGAATCCTTAAGCGAAGGATTCAAAATTGTAGATCTAATAATAATGACGAGTTGTGGTCGTCTATGGTACTGCATACCCATGGAGACATGTGCCAAATTAATGAAGTCTAGTTTGCGAACGGGTAAAGCTGTTATTAAAAATAAGAGTACTACTACAAGTTACTAAAAGAATTAGAAATACTTTTACCGCTAAGTTACTTTCTCGCTACAAAAAGAGTACGATTCTAATTTTGTTTCTATTATTTTTTTTAGGATGATACAACTTAATAATGATAATTCGACTTGTATCATTATTTCTCGTTATTATATTTGAAAATTGCTTTTAAGCAATAAATTATTAAACATTTTCCAACTCACAAAAACTCTTTTATGTATTAAAAAGAATGAATACAAAGCTTGTTCCTTTTTTTTCATCACTGTATATGTAAAAAAAAAACAAAACAAGTTCTATAAATTTAAATATTTTATTATTATCTTCTGGTAAAAAAAACATTCAAATAAACAGTAATTAAGGCACACGACAGGATAATTGAATTATTTTGTTTGTTATTTGATTTTTGGTTCATCTTAACGACTTCTATTTGGCTGAATAACTTTCTTATATTTTAGGTGTTTTGAAAAAATATGATGCTTAATTATAAATAAAGAAACTGGCAAATACATTATTAGAAACTCAAAAAAGTTACTTTTTTCAATTTAAGTGTTGTTTAAGGAAAAAAACAACTTCTTATCATTCTTAAATAAACTGTTGAAAATGTTCATCATAGTATTGCGTGTCACAGGTCTTTGATTGTTTTGTGCATTTACAGCTTTTACCAGATGGTGAGTTACGGTTTGACAAACAAATCCTATCGGCCGGGCATCCACCGTTGTTTATCTGACAGGGACTGGAACCTTGTGGACAGTAGTCCTCCACAGCAGTCATGCCGTACATTTTGTGACTTCCCAACACCCGACTGCGCATACCTTGATGACGGGTACCATCAAAATCGACACGTTCAAGTTTTTTCCTATAAAACAAAAAAAATGTTTTCAAAACATACAAATCCTCCCAAAAACACCTTATACATACGTTGTCCAATCAGTCCAATAGAAACTATTATCCGTGGCAGATAGTCCGAACGGATATGAGAGATCCGAAGCGACAGTCCTCACCTTATTCGTGTAGCCGTCGATGCACCCAATTTTGTGGTTTCCAGCATCGGCAAAGCATAATTCCCCGCTGTTTTTGAGCACTACCAACGAATTTGGCAGCATGACCGTTGATTTATCTAGGAGAATCTGGCGGCCGGTACCGTCCAAATCGGACATTTCAATTTTTGGCGATTCACGATTCCAATCGGACCAGTAAAGTTTCCTGATGGTGGAAAGGATACAAAAGGGTCAGATATAATCAAACTTTTCTATTTTTTTAAGAACAATCAATGAACGATATGGGTGCATGAGTAGAATTGAGCATCCAAGTTATGTTTTCACTTACTCTCTATATGGGTCGACAGCAATGCCTCGGGGATTGACCAAATGTTTGTTCACCAATACAGCCCTCATCGTTCGATCTTCTAAGCTAGCCACTTCAATTGTGTCCTTTACCGAGTCAGTCCAATAGATTCGTCGAGATACGGAATCAATTGCTATTCCCTCTGGCGATTCAATGTCTTAAATATCGGAACGGGAGCATAACAAACGAGCCAACCAAACCAAGCACAGAGAAATAATATCCAAAAGATTTTTGATTAAAAATCAAATAAATGCAATAAAGTTTATATATATGTTTATACGTATGGTGACAAACGGAATTTGTTCCATTTCTATATGTAGGTAGGTAGGTACCTATAGCCTAGTATGTACGTATAAGTTCGAAATACATACCATCAGTAATGAACGGACGAGTATCTGTGCTGTCGTATTTTGCGCTCATGATTTTCTTCGCCGATATATCACCCCAGTAGACACGTCCTTCAATGCAATCCTTGTCGAGTCCGATGGCCATGGAAGCCACCGAAATGGGTCGACTTTGTTTTCCATTGAATGGAACACGCACAATAACGACACCTTGACTTATCAACAGGAATCCAGAGTCGTAAGTCGGTCTTTCTCGGCATATTGTTCCATTGCCCAGATATCCTGAAGGAAAGGAAAACAAAAAAGTAAAGACCTATTTTAATAAAAAGTTACTGGAACTAGGACTGTTTTGTTTTATATTTGTTTTGGTGGTGACAATACCCTTATTTATTTGGCTTTATTTAAATAGCATACATAATACTTGAAAATTAAGTTAGTTCTAGTTAAAGATAAGGTTGGTTAAAGTGAATGTTTCGGAGTTTTGTTTTAAGCTGAAAGTGCTTAAAATTAGAAAGCTTGAAATCGACATTTCGTAGCCCGCATAACGATGGGTTCAGTTGAGCTACAAGGAGGACTGTGAGAAAAAAATACAAGTATTTCTCGAACTAAGCGAATTATTCCTTAGAAGATGAATTTATAAAAATTGGTCAGCTGACAGAGACAAATGTTTCATCACACTATTTGTACATAAATGTTAGTTGTTTGACGTTAAGAATATTTTAGGACAGTAAAATCTGACAGAAGTTTGGGTCATTATACTCATTATACCGGGTTATCCATTATGTGGTTTCAAAAGTATAGGGATTGAATTCGACAGATGTCGAACTGAGTTGTTAAACCAGTAAGCTAACAGAGGCTGAAAAGAAGAAGAAAAAACAAGATATCAGATATTTTTTGACGGTATTTATATGGAGAAAGGAGTGTACAGTGTTGGGCCTCAAGGAGCAAACACAATTAAACTTCGTTAAACGCTCTCAATCCTAAAATATTTACGCATTTATAAAGGGACTGAGTGTTGAGTTGGCTTAAAGTTTTTTATAGTCTATATGAGCTCCCAATAAAATAAAAGCCCAAGTTGCATTGATTCATTGATTATGGAGAAAGTTATGGAGGGAAGTGTCATCAGTCGACGAAATGGTCTTAAAAAATAATATAAAAACGTAAAGATGAAAGTTAGAGGCTTATTGGCTGCTTTGAAGATGCAAGGTTGCGAGTGAAGCTTAGGAAATAGAATATCTGAAGTGATCGTTGTAGACCCTATTTTCTATAAATAAATTGCAATACATACTATCAAATTCTGTTTGGCCAAATGCCCTGCAAAAATCTGTTGATTAAGAGCGAGAGCGTAAGGAATATACATTCCACAAGGCTAATCAATCGAACAGTTTGGCAATTGGGCAATATTTTTTAAATACATATAATCTTTGAGACCTTTTTTGTAAACTTTGGTTAAGCTGCATACTTAAAGGGGAAGACACTTTCCTTGAACAATGTGAAGGATACAACCATTAAGTTTATTTAACTTATATTTGCTTTTCTTAATATTTTTTGCGCACATAAATAAGCTTATGTTTAGTATTTACATGTTAAGAGTTTTGGAGTGCCTGCGGCATGGTAGATTGGGTTTGATTGCTTAACCTCCTCGTCGTGGCCCCCGGGCAATGATTTGTGTATTCCTATATACATAAGTTAGCAAAAATTGCAAGCTCCTGACTCTTCAAGATAGGTTACTGAGATTAGCACTCTTCGTAATTAAACTACATACCGCTACAGAAACTGATATTACTCCTCGGATAATTAATGATAACTCCTTGCCGACTTTTGGCTATTGCACCCAAACAAAGATAGGTTTCTGGAATGTGAGGACGCTTCTGGACGGAGGTACGCAAAATGCCAGATTCCTCCAATTAGAGATAGAATTTATTCGGTACGGGATACATTACATTACGAGTACATTACATTTCACACTACTCTGCACATAAATGTGCGGAGTAGAGAACACAACACCTTGAGCAACTAGGCTATGTAAGGTGATAACAACACAAGACATTAATACAAGACAGAAGGACAGAAGATAGATATCTTAGGGTGAAGCGAAGTGCGATGGTTGGGGTCAGGCAAATACAAGTCACCGACACGTAACACTGTACTGCTCTACTGTGGTCACGATCCAGGAAACGCTCGAGAAGCTGGTGTTGGGTTGCTCCTTACAAAAACGGCAACCAGGAGCCTTATTTCGTGGAAACTCTTTGGGGAAAGGCTTATCGAAGCTATATTTCAAAGTAGAGTACGACCCGTCACGCACCGACGGAGCTCGCATCTGATGAAGAGAAAGAATGTTTTTATAGTCAACTGCGATCCGCCTACAACAACACTCCCCGCGGAGATATTATTTTGGTTATGGGAAACCTCAATGCTAAGGTTGGCAATAACAACAAAGGGCTGTGATGGGTGTTCACGGAGTTGGCAATTGCAATGATAATGGTGGGAGGTTCATTGACTTCTGCAACACCAATAGCCTTGTAATAACACAAGACCCCAAATTTAACATCGCCAGACTAAAGGACCCCGCGACTAGTCAACAATTAAGGGACCACCTGTCACACGAAATGAGTACAACCAGCAGCACAGTACATGATCGAACACCATTGGAATGCTGTGAAAAATGTTTTCATTTCAGGTGCTGACAGAATAGTCGGTCGGAAAGAAGGAAGCAACAACACTTGGCTTTCAGAAGAATCTTGAGCAAAGATCAACGAACGCAAACAGTTGAGGGCTTGAACAACTGCTGCACAAAGTGAAGAAATATACAAGCTGGAGTCCTCGTATCGTATGAAAAATAGAGAGGTTTACCGCAGTGTGCACCGTGACAAGCTCAATTACATCAACGCATTGGTTCAAGAAGCAGAAGATGCTGCAAACAGGTGCTACAGCACGACCGTTTACAGAATAACCAAACAGCTGACCGGTGCACACAGCTCAAAGCAACAAGTTGTGAAAGAATTAGACGGTACTTTGATAAGTTCTGTGGATAAACAAGTCAGAAATTGGAAAGAACACTTTTCCCCGGTACTAAACCGAGTGTTTGCAAACAAAGTGCAGACGATACCTTCTGAAGCGCCTGAAGAAACTTATCCCTGAATCCCCACAGCACCTCCCAGTAAATTAAATCGCTTAAGAACAAGAAAGCGGTAGGGCTTAATGAATTCCCGCAGAGCTTTTACTATCAGCGCTTACGTCATAAAGCAAACTGCTTCATCCGCTCATAAAAGAAGCCTGGACCATCGAAAGCTTCCCCGATGAGTGGAAGAAAGGAATTATCGTCAAGCTCCCAAAAACGGAGTTCTTACAAAGTGCGAAAACTGGAAAGGAATTTGCGTTCTAACTGCCGTTGCCAAAATAGTAGCAAAAGTTATACTGGAACGCATCAGAAAACACCTTGAAGCCACATTCGATGCCGAACAAGGAGGATTCTGCGCTGGATCATCCTGTATTGATCATATAAACACCCTCCGGATCATTCATTCTTTGAATCATCGACTTTGAGAAGACTTTTGATAGCGTTAACAGGGAGGAGAGGCTTCCCAGAAAAACTAATTGCTATTATTAAAGCAGCATATGAAGGATCCAAGTTTCACGTTCTGCACGATGGTAGGTTGTCAGATGATTTTGAAATCCGAACCGGAGTTAGACAGGGTTGTATTCTGTCGCCAATGTTATTTTTGTTGGTGATAAGCGATGTACTGATCTCAGCTATGTCAGGTAGCGGAGGGATCCAATGGACGTTGTCATCCTATTTAAAGCACTTGGATTACGCCGACCATGTTTGCTTACTCTCTCGTAGGATCATGGATCTCCATCAAATGACAACAAGTGTGAGAGAAGCTGAAGTTGTGGGGTTGAAAATTAATTCCGATAAAAGAAAAATGAACAGCCTCGGAACCCGACCATCCTCCCAAATAAATATTTTCTCGCAAACTGTGGAAAAAGTGGAAAGCTTTCAATACCTTGGAAGTATCGTTTAAATCGAAGGCGGAACCATACAAGACATCATCTGCCGCATCGGCAAAGCAAAAGCGGAAGTATCGTTTAAATCGAAGGTGGAACCATACAAGACATCATCTGCCGCATCGGTAAAGCAAAAGCGGCTGTCAACAATTTGGAGGAATAACTCTATCAGCTTCAGAACAAAGCTACGACTGTTTCGCACAAATGTGGAATCTGTGCTTCTTTATGGGTGCAGCACTTGGAAGATTACTTCAGCCATAACAAGAAAGCTGCAAACGTTCGTGAATAGATATTTTCGTAACATTCTGACCAAACCGTATATGAAATGAAGTCTTTCAAAGAAGGACAGGAACCTATAGAATCTATAAAACGATGACTTAAGTGGCAATGGATTGGACATACGCTTTGAAAAGGTAACGACTGCATTGCAGGCCAAGCAGTGCAGTGGGATCCGCTCACACAAAATGGAAGAAGAGCTGAACGACCGAGAAGCACATGGCGCAGGACAATCGAGGTGGAATCAGCGTCACTAGGAATGAGTTGGAGGGAGATGAAACACGTCTCCGGAAACCGTACACCATGGCGCTTTGGCGTAGTAGAAACCTTATGCCCCTTAATTGGTTCCCAACGGACTTAACAGTTCTGAGGACCTAGGTAAGTAAGTAAGTAAGCATGTTAACAATTTAATTACAGTACAAGCGTTAAATAAATATGAACGATTTAAGAAGACAAACTGGAGTTTTAAACTTTTGAATATGAGATAAAACTCTAAGAAAATAGAAAGAAATCGACAGAGAGGGTAGTTATAGGACGGTACAAAAAATATGCAGAAGCTCAATACTTATATTTTTATATATTTTTTTTTTTCATTAAAGAAAAAAGTTATGTCAGTTTAAAAAATATTACAAATGCCTTTCAGCCGTTTACATAGAGAATATTATAATCACATTTTCAGGCAAATGTTGGATCAGACAATTTGTATATAAATGTCATTAGTATGAGGTTTAGAACATTTTCCAATCTGCTTATGATATTAATAATGAAATCTGACAGCAGTTTTTAATTTCATTGGTTTTTATATTGATTTTATTTATGTATATGATTGTGTCAAATGGATCACCAAATTAGGTTTCTTTTGATGACTCTTCTAAGTAAACATACGAAACATTTTATAGGAAATCAAGAATGTTCCTATAAAATTAATTTGAAATTAATGATTCAAAAGGTTATGTTGGAAATATAAACCACTTATTTGAAAAAATCAAATTATTACCTTAGTCATTTCAAAAAAGTTCTAACAGTTAGTCAACAAGAGAGTTTAGATATTATACAATGTATTTTCTCAAAATTAACAATTTCTGGCTTTTAAACAATTTACCATCAAGAAGATATTGAAATCAAAGTAGGCATGTAAAACACATTTTCCCTTAAAACCGAAGTAAATCCATTATTACGAGTCCACTTGTACAATCTTTTATCGATAAACTTTAGTAAACCTCCGAACTCTTAATCAATTTTCAAATATTTATTTGTATCTATTTAAAATTATGCGTTTTTTCGATTAAAATTCTTTAACTTCTCTAATACTTTTTAATTGATTTTTGATTTAACCAAAAAAAATGTTATTTTCGTATACAAGAAATACAATAAGAGCAATACAAATTATTATAACCAATGATTTTCTTACCAGGTTTGCAAACGCAAGCAATACCACTATTTATAGACTGACAGCTGGCATTAGGGTCACACAATGATGGTGTGTTCTGGCAGTTCTGCTCCTCAATACAAAGATATCCATCGCCATAGAATCCAGGATTGCAAATGCATTCAAACAAAGCTGGATCACTTAAATTTCAGAAAAGCTTAATTATTATACGGACTATAGAAATCATGTAAAGGTACAAATTGGATGGTGTGTATAAAGGACGCGAAACTCACGTTCTAGAAGGTTCGCAGGTAGCATGCACCCCACATGTATTTCTGACGCGACACGATGTTGGTATACTCTTGCAAGAACTCACTCCATCGCCCTGATATCCTTCCATGCATTCACAATACTGAACATGCTGTCTGTTATCCCATTTGCACATAGCATTGTCAGCGCAATAAGTTCCACCACACATGCCGGCCGGTACGCAAAAGTCTGACAAGTCACGTTCGAATCCTTCGTTGCATTGGCAAACGCCTTTATCACAATACGCCGATTGACCACAATCCACGTCGGAACGGCACTCGGGAGCAAGTTTGCAATTTATTCCATCGCCTTCGTAACGTGGTTCGCACTTGCACTCGGATTTCCCAATTGATTCGTTATACTCGCAGGTAGCATGAACACCGCATAAGGCAGGATTCTGAAATGTTTGTGTAAGGATTAAGTCTACAAGCAAAAGGAGAGCCGGCCATTCATATCATGGCATAGAAATGCATTGCATTAACATCCTACCGTTGTACATGATTCATCAATTCTGCTGCACTTGAAGCCATCGCCAGCGAAACCATGCAAGCAAATGCAAATGTGACCCATTTCCTGTTCGGACCATTCGCAGGTTGCATTTTCATGACATCTATCTTCAACGTCGCACGTAACTTTATCGGGAGTAAATTAAAGATTGATTTTTAAATCAAAGTTACTATTTAAAAAGTATGGTACTCCATCCTTACCAATATTAGTAGGGAGTTCATTAGAGCTAATGAGGCGGCAAATGCTGCCGTCCGGAGACAGATCATATCCTTCGGGGCAGGAGCAACCGCTGAAAAAGCTGCAGCTTGGTTCAACGGTGGGTAGCACGCATTTACCATCCTCCCAACTTTCATCGGGACGACAAATGTATTCGCAGAAGAAACCGTTACCCTTGTGTCCTTCCCTACACTCGCAATGTCCTTCCACGCAATTTGCATCCTTTGAACAACGCTGGGGGAGGAAATTCAAAACAAAAATTGACAGTTAAAAAAATACTCGTACAATGCTCAATAAAAATAACGAAAGGGTTAAACAGTTTTAGAGGGTAATGTTAGAAAAAACAATATTGGGAGTCTTGAGTTTTCAAAAAAACGTTTGTCGTCTTTTTTGTTCAGCGCAAGAAAAATGTCAAGAAATTGCTTTTAAATGTTTTGTGAAAGATGTAATCAAATGGTTTAAAACCATCAAGCAAAAGTTAAAGTTAGACTTTTGCAGTTTAGTGATTGGAACTCTTGTAAATAAAACTTGATAAACACGTGTTGGCCTTTTCTTAGCAGCCAAATATAAGCGTTTATTATGTTTACCCTAAAAAACGAGGGTGGCCGGAAAATAACATTCAGACGTAAGATCAAATAACTTCGCTTTTGAAAATGGAGAAAGTTTGCTAGCTTGTTGATTGAAGCTCTGTATTGCAGATTCAGAAGTTATTGTTTGTATTTAATTAACATCTTTTATATAAATGTTTTGATTGAAAGCCGCTCAGAAACAATATTGCCACTCGTTTAAACTTTCTACCTTAATTCCGTTGCCTGTACAATTATACTTTGATAACAAAAAATTGAAGCTTTCACTACAAAAGTCTTACTTTTTTAAGAAAATTCTGAGACCTATTCAATACTTACGTAACAATCGGAACTTTGTTCTGGTGTATACTCCGTTTCACTTTCTTCTTTCTCCTCTTGCCTTCTATCACTTTCCCATTGCTCTTCGTTGATCCTCTCTTCTTCCCTCGCTTCATTTTGCCTTATTTCAGCTTCTTGCCTTTCTACCTGATCTCTGCGCTCATTTTCAATTCGCTCAGCAGCTCTACGTTCCTCCTCCCGCCTAGCCTCGAATTCCCTCCTTTGATTGTTTCGCTCTGCTTCTTGTTGTTTTCTTGCTCCCTCCCTTCTTGCCTCGTCTTGTCTCATTGATTGCTCAATTCTTCTTTCATCTTCTTCGCGCCTCTTTTCCTCTTCAATTCTAACTTGTTCCTGTCTCATTTGACTTTCTTTCCATCTTTCGTCCGCTGAAGCCCGTCTTGCTTCCTCTGCACGTCTTTGTTCCTCTTGTAACCTGAGTATTTCTTCCCTTCTGTCTTGATCGAGTGTATTTGCCTCTTCTTCACCACTTCCAGTCGTAGATTCAATGATGTAGTTTCCACCAAGAGGACTGCACTCATGACCGTTCCCAAAGTAGCCTTCAAGACACATGCACGTGTATCCTCCAAGAGTGTTTCTGCACAGGGCGTTATCATCACAGATGTCAGACCCTGTCTGGCACTCGTCAATGTCAACGCAAATTTCTCTATCTCCATCGATCACTTCAGGTGCAAATCCATCCATACAGATACAATTGTAGGAGTCCTCATCTGGAACACACACAGTATTCTCCCCACAATTCGCTGAACCATCTGAGCATGGGTTCAAACCAACATCAGCACCAATTTTAGCCAGCAACCCTGTGCGGAGAGCTTGATCTTGTGGGAAGTAGTCCAAGGTGATCTTCGAAACCTTCTCCATAATACTTGTTCCGGTTGGATCGGTCTCGTGGTCCAAGTAGCAAGCATCGAAGGTTATTTGTTGCTTCATTTCAAATTCAATAGCATTGTTCCTCGAGGGTATTTCAATGCGACGTTCTCCAATCATCGAAATGCTGTTCCGAGAAGTGAAGGTTATTTCTTCGATGTAGTCGGGAACTTGGATTTTTTCATCGTAGCCAATCTGCGGTACATGTCCATTGATGTCGATCTTAACTTGCTGCTGGTCCCAATAGTTCAAACCATCGAATGTCTGATTAATATACAGCACTTCCCCAGATTTGAATACCAGTTCTGAGTTGTGAACGAGTTTTCCACCGGTCAGTTGATAACCATTCAAACCATCGGCAGACAGTGGTTTTGCGAAGAGCCAACCGATCGAGGTGATAACTGGTAAAGCCAACTTCAATTGGGCGCCCAATTCGTGACTGATCGGATTGATAGCAGTGTAACTTCGCCCATCTTGCATAACTATGTAGGATTGCAGCTTCGCAGCTGCGTCAATGGGCTGATTGTTTATATTACCGCTAAGTGATCCAGACACACGAATAGGAACTGTGTTTTTCACACACGACATTCCATTTCCATAGTATCCTTTTAGACATTTGCAACAAAATCCATCAGATTTATCGAAGCAAGTGGCTGAAGAGTGACATATTCCGTGATTGCCTTCAGCACAGGTCCTAGGAGCAGGTGCCTCAGTTTCAGTTTCCTGACTCACCGAGTCAGAAATATTCGAATCGAAATCCAAGAGTCCCACATGGTAGAGGAACACGCCGTCGATATTGACATTGGACATCTCACTGAAGTACCTAGCCTTTGAATAGAAAAACCATCATTATCTGAAGTTGAGTTGAGACCAGAAAAGTTCTCACATTATCAGTTCCCGATCCGTCAATAGTGAAGAACCTTCCATCCTCCGCAATGAAACCAGCTTGAGCTCGAACATCGGGTAGGCCAAGTTCTCCAGTGTCAGCTTGCAACCAATTGATCCCGCCTTTCGGGTAGATAAATTGAACGTAGGTTGTATCTTCATTGCAAATAATGACGGCCTTAATGAAATGAAAGTTAAAATGTCAAAGAATTACCATCAGTAGGTATTAAGACAAAGTTTTACCTGGAAAGTATTCAGTTTATCAGTTTTTCCATCGTAGTAACCAACTTTCTCCCAAGTGGCAACAAATAACGTTGTTGCTTCAAAATCATATTCTTCGGGAATGACACTCCTTATAAGGCCATTGGTCTTCTGTAATTTTTCGGGATTCTGTGATTTGAAAAGACTGATTGTTGTTGAATCATTTGCACCGGATGTATCCACGTTTGAGAAGAATGGTGCTATCGACGGATACTCCAGTGGAAACGGTTGATTTAGATACTCGGGAAATTCGGTAAGAAAAGTTAGAATACCATTTGTGTTGATCTAAAAAAAAAACAACATGTATTTTGTATTATTCTGTTTCAAATGTGTACAAAAAAAATATTATATGTTTTTGAAATACAAAAATATTGTTGAATCCACAACTAAAAATAATTTATTCAACAGCTTTTCTATAGTTTTGTTTTGCATTTTAAATTCTTAGAAAAACCTCAACCTACCTCAACTATTCGCCTTAACTAAACAAAATAAAACGTCAAAATTCAAAACTACAAACACGTTTCGCCCACAAACAATGATTTATTATGATTATGAACATACTTGTAAAGTGGATCTTCTTCAACAGACGTCTAACGTACACAAAAATTATGTATCTATGTTGTAAGGAGGTGTTGAGTATGTTCTTAATATTTCTTAATGGAAAACATATAGAAGACTTGTATTTATAGAAATAACAACAACAAAAAATAAGAAAAAATTGAAAACATGATGTTGAGTTTATTTTTGTTCAGATAGAAAAAGTGATTTGTTTACCTAGAGTAAATTTTAATCACCCAATGATTTATTAAAAAAATTTCGAAATTTTTCAAATGAGCTAAAAAAGTAATCCAACCAAAATAAATCGAAATTATTATTGTTTAACGCGTGCGGTAAAGGAAAGCACTTGGCTTCATTCCAAGAAGATTTTTTCTCATTAACAAAAATTAATTAAATTTAATTTTAATTTTTAATGTTAAAATACAAAATAAAAACATAAACAAAATTAATTAACTTATGGTTTGAAAATTAGGGAATTTTCATTATGATTATTGTTGTGAAAAGTAAATAAAGTAGAATGTGCATAAGTTGAACCACATAAGAGTTTCCAATAAAAGATTTGATTTTAGTATTTAAAAAAAGAGTATTTTTAAAGAGAATTTAATTTATGTTTATTTTATTGTACAAAAGAAGGTAACAAAAAGAGGCTGGGGTACGACTCACACAGAAAACTTCAAACCCGTGCCCATTATGTATGAGATGTAAAAAATTTAAAGTCAATATATTTCTTTGTTTTCATAATACCTGGGTCAAAACTATGTCTTTTCAGTTTTTGTAGGATTTCGTGTTTTGTAAACAAAAAAATTTGTAACTTGAATTTATAAAAAAATAATTAAAAGTTAGCAACAATATTTTGCATATAATGAAAAATGTTGATTTCAAGACCGTTTTTTTTTAACGAGGTTTTCTGTCGAAAACCAATTCTTACCTCATTTAATCGCATTTTTTTAAAGCTTTCATATGAAAACTTTCGTTTCAGGATTTAGAAACACCGGTTTTCATATGGACTAATATGACAAATGCGGTAGTCAATATGACAACTTTGGTTGAAAGAAATTGAAACTACGGTTTTTGTTTTGACTTATGCGGTAGTCAATGAAACTGTGGTAGTCAATATGACAATTGCGGTAGTCAATATGACAATTACGGTAGCCAATAGGACAACTGCTGTAGTCAATAGGACCACTGCGGAAGTCATTAGGATAACTGCGGTAGTCAATATGACAATTTTTGTTGAAAACCGAAATCTATTTTGAGTACTGGGTAGTCAGTATTACAACCGTCGATGGTCAATTTTTTGTAGTCAATATGACAACAAAATTTTCATTGTCGAAGTTGTTCTATTGACTACTTTTGTTGTCATATTGACTACTCAAAAACTGTTCTATTGACTATCCAGTAGTCTATTTTTAAAAATAAAGTTGTCATATTGACTATTTTGGTAGTCAATGCTAAAATTTTGTATTCTTATGGAAAAACTAAAAATTAAAAAAAAAACATTTTTTTTTAAACAATATTTTTTTTAAGATTATTATTTTTTTGTAAGATATTATTCTTAATAAAAAAACAATTGTACCAACTTTTTTAAATGTTTTTACTTTTTTCTGGGTTTTTATTTTCATTATAAAAAAGCCGTTACTTCGATTTTAACTAGATCTCAATAATGTTATTTTACAGTTAAAATAATATTCATAAAATATTTTTTTAACTTCAAATAGAAAATTATTGTAATGGGTCTGATTTGTCAATTGAAAATTTTGACATTTCTCGACGTTTCAAGTCGAAATAAAAGATTTTTAGAAAGTTGTCTGTGCGTGCGTGTGCACGTACGATCGTACGTCCGTACGTTCGCGAAGTTTTTTCGTCTTCCATAGCTCAAGAACCAGAAGAAATATCGATTTCAAATGAATTTTGTTATACAGCTAATAAGGCAGAAAGATGCAGACAGGGCTCTCAAGAAAATTGCGCGGGTGGTTTTTTTTGCAATTGCAGTTTGAAAAAAGGTGAACATTTTGGTTAACCCTAAATGTCTTACGAACCAAAAGCGCTAGAGACTTGAATTAAATTTTATATAACATATTGTAACGTGATATCAAAGAAGTATATTTTTTTTAAAAAAATCCATTTAACGGTTTTTTTTATAAATCGAAAAACTGAAAAAAATTTGTCACCTCAAAAATTTTACGACTTAAATATGATTTCATCTCCAAAACAATTTTTCGCAACGAAAAATAATATTTTTGACATCTGAAAAATTTTTGAGAAGAATCGAATTGACAGTTTTTTTATAAAAAATAAAAATCAGAAAAAAACATTACTCAAAGTTGGTAAAAATTGAATATCGATTCAAATATCTTTTCAAAAACTTGAAATTTAGGCTTCAAACTTATTTAATCTTATACAAAATATTGATTTCAACATTCTGAAACATGTTGAGAAAAATCGAATTGACAGTTTTTTTACAAAAAATAAATACCTAAAAAAATTAATAAAAGTTTTTAAAAATTGGTTTTCGACTCGAATATCGTTTCAAAACTTTGAGATATTACCTTTAAGCTAATTTTATCTTTTAAAAAAATATTGTTGTCAAGATTCAGTAAAATTTTGAAAAAATCGATTGACAGTTTTTTTTACAAAAAATTAAAAACCGAACAAAATTAACAAAAGTTGGTAAAAAATGATTTCGATTCAAATATCTTTTTAAAAAATTGAGATTAAGGCTTCCAACTAATTTTTAGTTATAAAAAATATTGTTTTCAACAGTAGAACAAATTTTGAAAAAAACCGAATTGACAGTTTTTTTTACAAAAAAAATAAAAACCGAAAAAAATTAACAAAAATATGTAAAAATTGATTTTTGACACAAATAGCTTTTTAAAAATTAAAAATATTGGCTTCAAACTTATTTTATGTCACAGAAAATATAGTTTTCGACATTCAGTAATTTTAATATAAAAACCAACAGTCCGTTTTTTCATAAAAAGTGTTTTAAGCAAGACAAATCGACATACGGGATGGGAAGTTATCAGTATGGGTCGCATCCCAGCCTCTTTTTTTTATTCATTAATTTGGTATAAAATTATTTTACAAAATTAGACCATCGATATCGATCATAATTTACTTTTTATGAAATTTGTCATTATTTTCGGTTAGATGTCCTCAATAACTTTACCATTGCGGAGCATCGGAAGAGAATTTTTGTTGGTTAATTTTTATAATTTCATGCGTTTTTGTCAAATGACGGGCTATTAAAATGTTACCTTTTATTGGAAAACCTTATATGTTTTAAAGGGTAATAGTATTGAAGAGGTATAATGAGGGTATGATAAATCTTTTTTTGTAAACATTTGTATGAAAAATTGAGTTAGCACACAAGTGAAAAAGACATTTGAAGAAAAAAAATCATGTGAAAACTAATAATAAGAGTAAGTTGCCTAGTGAAGGATGTAAAGTAGATTAAGATGCAGCAAGCAACTTTGTGTTCCTTACTGTGCAAGTCTCAGTTTTACGAATACAAAAACGTTGAATTGGTTTCTTAAAAAAATACAAAATACAAAATTTTCAAAAGTTGGTAAGAATTGTCTTTCGACTAGAATATCTTATCATAAGGATATTGTCTTCAAACTATTTTCATCTTGTAATGATCATCAGTTACTTTTTTTATAAAAATTCAATAAAAATTATAAAATTTACGAAAAGTTGTACACAAAATTGGGAAACATGAATGTTCGATTCATGACATTTAGTGAAGGTTTTGAATTCAATATTATTAAATCAATGGACAACTTTAAAAAAAATCACAAAACCATACAAAAACAAGATACAACTGTTAAGAAATGGTTTTTGACTTTAGTATTATGGGAACAAAAGAATCATGATATCATAATATCGCCGGAAACATGGCTCAACAACACTATCTCGGACTCGGAGCTTTTTGACTACTCTTATCAAGTCTTTAGACGTGATCGAATTAACACAGACGATTCAAACGCCGTTGGTGGCGGAATTCTTTTTGACATCAAAGAGTAATGAGCCGAGAATAGTTGCGAACATGTTTGCAAACTAATTCAAAGATGCTTTCGTAGAATTTTATACTATTAGTTTTCCTAACACATCTACAACTGTTATAAATTTCCCCCACTTAAATTCTATCAATTCCTTAAAAGAATCCTAAAACTTGACGAATATTTTAGTCCTGGTCCCGACGTTGCACCATCATCCATTTTAAAGAAATGTGCTGCGTAGCACACTAGTTATGTGATCTTTTCAACACGTCTTAATACCAGTACACAAAAAAGGTCCTAAAAACGAAAAAATCAATTACCGACCTATTACTAAACTATCCGTGATACCTAAACTATTTGAGTCAATCGTATGTAGCGTCCTTTCTTTTCACTGTAGTTCAATTATCTGTGATAATCATCATGTTTTATTAGAAAGCGTTCAACTGTTAATAATCTGTTTACTTTAAGTCCTTTTGTTGAGATGTTTTTGAAAAAGTGAACAAGTAGATTGTATCTTTACTGATTTCAGCAAGGCATCCACCAAATTGTCTCATAAAACATTACTTTTAAAACTATCACAGCAAGGTCTTAACGACAATTCATGAACTGGATCTCCTCGTATATGCAAGATAGACGTTATAGTGTTAAATTTTGTAATGAGTGTTCAAGTTCATTTGTTGTGAATTCTGGTGTCCTTCTATTCTATTTGTTTTATTAACTTCCCATAGGAAGTTATTGTAATGGGTCCGTACGACCGTACGTTCGCGAAGTTTTTTCGTAATCCATAGCTCAAGAACCAGAAGAAATATCGATTTCAAATGAATTTTGTTATACAGCTAAAAAGGCAGAAAGATGCAGACATGCCTCTCAAGAAAATTGCGTGGGTGTTTTTTTTACCATAGCAGTTTGAAAAAAAGGTGAAAAACGCTAGAGACTTGAATTAAATTTTATATAATATATTAAAACCATTAAACCGGTTTTTTATAAATCAAGAAAACTAAAAAAAAGAATAATGTTTTTGACATTTGATAAAATTTTGAGAAAAATCGAATTAATAATTTTTTTTTTTAATAAAAATCTAAACAAAAAAAATAATAAAAGTTGGTAAAAATTGATTTTCGACTCAAATATATTTTTAAAATTTTGTAGATATTGGCTTTAAACTATTTTTATCTTTCAAAAAATATTGTTGTTAACATTCAGTACAATTTTGAAAAAAATCGAATTGACAGTTTTTGTACAAAAAATTAAAAACCTAAAAAAATTAACAGAAGTTGGTAAAAATTGTTTTTTGACTCAAATATCTTTTCAAAAATTTGAAATAATGGCTTCAAATTAATTTTATCTTATGAGAAATATTGTTTTCAACATTCAATAAAACTTTGAAAAAAATCGAATTGACAGTTTTTTTTACAAAAAAATAAAACTCTAAAAAAAAACAATACTAAAACTTGGTAAAAATTTACTTTCGACTCAAACAGCTTTTCAAAAATTAAAAATATTGGCTTCAAACTTATTTTATTTCACAGAAAATATTGTTTTTGATATTCAGTACCTAATTTTTATGTAAAAATCCAACAGTCCGTTTTTCATAAAAAATAAAATCTACAAAAAATAGTACACAAATTTGGTAAAAATTGATACGAGTACATATAGACAAACTTTTAAGCAAGACAAATCGACAGACGGGGTTTAAAGTTATCAGTGTGAGTTGCATCCCAGCCTCTTTTTTACTTGCGACATATAGGAACTATATGGCAAGTTTTGCATTCGTGCAAAATTTCGAACTCGAGATTTTAATCAAACATGATATTACGATGGTAGACAAGTCGAAAAAAGTGGGTCCCGCGATTCCGTCCGGTCGGTTTTGTCTGTCTGTCCACGCTCCTACAGCCTAAACCATTGAGTCGATTGAGTTCAAACTTGAAAGTTAAGGTTTTGAGCAGATTCGCGTTAGGCGTTTTTTTCATTTTTTTTTTAAGATCAAAACTAACAGTGGCCCCCATACAATTTTTTTGGTCAAAAACCGGAAATTCAAATTTTCTCAAAAACAAACCGATAGATTTTTTTTAAATTTTCTCTAAAATTTTATTTTTTAACTTGGCTTCTTTTTACAAGAAAACCATATTTTTGTATTGCTCAGGAAAGGTACCGCTCATAGAACCGTTATTTTGTTTTTTAATTTTCTCAGCAAATTATGAACTGATTTTAATAATTTTTTTTCTGAATAAGCTCCTATATTGCTTTAACAATATTTGATTAACAAAAATGCAATTTTTTATTGTTTGGATTTTTTAAAAAATATTGAATTTTTATTTTTCAAAACTCTATACCTCAAAAACGGGTCTACAATTTTTTACGAAATTCAAACGTAAGACGTATATTTACAATCACTAAACAACTGCATTCCAAAAATATTTTTAGAACAAAATTGGAAAATTGTATATATAAAAAATTAATTTAAAAAAAACCGCTCTAACGATTTTCAAAATAAAAATTTGAAAAATCGACGGTTTTTTTATTTATAAAATGGCATTTAAATTTTTGAAGACAAACTTATTTTTCAGGTAAAATTTTGAATCTTAAAATATAATTTTTTTAATTATTTTTAGTGTGCATGAGCCCGAAAGAGCGCATTATTTTGACAAAATTGTAATTACATTCCTAGCTTTCATCCAAATTAGTGCATTTGGTACACATTTATATGATATATTTAATCAACAATCTATTTTAAAGAGTCTATCAAGAAGTATTATCTTGGTAACTTTGTATATAATGATTTTAAAATATTATTCTTTACGAATAAGGTTGTTTCACACATGATTTACTGGCCTTCGCCTATATAAAAAAAATAAATACTTAGTACCTACAAGTTAAAGAAATTGGCCAGAGAGAGTATATGTATTTTCTATTAGAATCACTTTTTCAACGCATACACATTGTACCTATTTATAAAGGTATTACGTACAACTTCTACAACTACTGCTTACGTGTCACTTCTTAACTAAAATCCAAAACGCACAAGAGCCTGACTGTAAACAACACATGAACAGCAATTTCTTGTACTTGTTCGTATGTTTGTTTCTTAAAACTTTAGTGAAAAAAATAGACTGAACGTAATAACTCCATGTTTGCGCTGAAAACTTAAGAAGGAATGTAGTATGTACCTTCTAGGCACCAATAACATTCCTTCATTATCATCACAAACATGTCCTTATCTATCTATCTGCATAAAGCTAAGCACGCCAAGTGAACTACTCTATTGGCGTCTTAGACATCTACCTGCTACCTAACTACACAACCAATAGGCGATCGCCTTGCAATTTAAACATTCATGGTCTGCCTCCTTCTTATCTTATTTATTTTCCATCCTGGTTCTTCTAATATGAAATTACAATAAAGCTATTAGCTATCTAAAGGAAAAAAGCTTTTAAGGAAAAAGTTGAATCTATATGAATCGCATTGTAGCTTTATAGATAATGGAAACCATTTTTCATATACAAAGATCGTACCCAAGTAAAAGCAGACTAATGAATGTAAATAAAACAAATATCGGTAAAAGATCCTAAACAGCTGACTTAAGCATGCAAAAGTTTGTTTCATCCCCTTATTATATACAATATTAAGCCATTTTGTTTGTTATATGAAGTGCATTGATATAAATAAAACAAAAACAAATTCATCAACCTTCATACGGAAGCTCTTTATGTGAAAACTTATACGGGGAAAGACTCAAATAAAATGGAGGAAATTGTGTTGACTTTTTGGGTGAAAAATTAATTATCTCCCTTATTCTGCTGGCTGCTTATGGGAATGCAAATAATATTTTTCTCTCGCTCCCGCTGAATTTCTCCACTTTCGATACAAACACCACGCCAACGGCTCGGCATTTGGTCGCCCTAAAAGTTTCTCCTCATGAGAGTCCTATGGTTTTCATATACAAAGATCGTGCGGTTTTTTTTGACAAATTAAATGGCATTGATATCTTTGAGGACAAACTTATTTTACAGGTATATTTTTAAATCTTATATAAGTACTTTTTTAAACAGACTCTTTGCATACAGGAGCAAGTTCGTGCGACCCAGTCGTGCATTTTATTTATAAATGACTTGGCTTCGATCATACAAAATTTGTCTGTCCTAATATATGCTGATGACATTCAAATTAAAAAAAATAACTCTACATCTGACGGTCTTTTCTTGCAAGAAGACTTAATATTATTTAGGGAATGGTGCAATAATAATCGTCTTGCTTTAAGTGACAAATGTAAAAACATGAGTTTTACACGCAAAAAAGTTCCAATCGTTTTTTGTTACATGTTTGATTTTTGTTCTTTAAGTAGAGTATATGTATTTTCTGGCTTGGGTGTTGCCCTAGGTTCTAAACTAAGATTTAATGATATCAAAACGGCGAACTACAGTGCTAATTGGATCTCAGGCTAGGTTGCCTTGAGATCGCCATTTCTACCTAAGATTTAATGAATTCTTGGTTTTATTAAGAGATTTGGCCGTGAATTCCGTGATTTCCGTGTTCCATATGTTTATATATTACTTTTTGTTTCATTTGTGAGACCAGTCCTGGAATATGCTTGTACAGTATGGTCACCTTACACGTCACAAGACTCGAAGCCATTCAGAAAAGATTATTGATTTGTTGTCAACGATCCCTTCCGTGGTTTGATGATATTCATACATTACCACCTTATTCACAAAGACTTTCTCTCATAAATATTCCTTCTTCGATAAATCATGGGATATACTTGCAGTTTTGTTTTATTGTTGGAATAATAAACGGATAAATTTCATCACCATCAGTTCTTGGTATTTTAAACTTTAGTTTTAGCCGTTCAAGTATAAGACTCCAGAAACCATAAATACTAATTTTAGCAGATCAACAATAGTGTACATAGCCCCTTAAATCAATTAATTGAAATCTATAATAAGTTTCACTTTTGTATTTATTCACCAAATGATAATATAAAAAGTATAAATTGCAAATTAATATTTTTCAATAGTCTAGTTTAAGTTTTTAGATTTTAATTATATATTAACAATTGTTAACGTTAGTATTCAACGAATTATAAATAAATATTGACTTCAAATTTTTTATCGCACACAAATTGTTGTTCTTAATATTTTATTGATCTTTTAGACAGATCGAAAAACGGGCACGGATTGGAAGTTATCGGCGTGAGTCGCATCCCAGCCTCTTTTCTTATAAAAAGCATTAATATTTATAAAAGTTTCATAAAAAAGTTTTTCATTTAATGAAAAAAGTATTCTTTGAATCCAAACACATTGCTTTTTGATAAGTAATTCTTATGTCAAACTCTTTTATGAGCACTATTTTTCATTAAATACTTACGAGCATGTACTTGGTTTCATTTCACCATTTGTCGTTATTTGATTAAAACAAAAGGATCAATAATCTCAGTTTGTTTTTAATGTTTCTTATGGAATATTAAAATATTAACAGGGAAATTTAGACCAAATATTAATCATATTAACTTATTTTTAAGAGTGAAATGTACAACTTTTTAGACAATACTTTGTATTTTGACTTTACGAGCGTTATCATCCAGGGCCCCGGTTAGTGATTAAGCATATGTTTGATGTACTTGATTAAGCTAAAAATAATTTAAAATTCGCTAATACATGGCCATAGTGATAATGAAAATAAAATATTTAAAAGTCAGAGTTCATTTACTTAACATCCGGTCGAATATTTTGGAACTACGTGAATATTTCGTGTAGGCTAAGACTATAATGGCATACCGAATTCAAAAGTGTATTTTGTATTATATTTAAAGATTTTAAGGCTAATATACAAAATTATACGGGCTAAGATATCTATTTTTTTTTTCAAATCATATGTAGGTTATTTTGGCATGGCATTTACATCTTCGTTTGCAGTCAACTGCATTCTTTAAACACAAAATTAGATTAATGCAGTTAGTAATTTTTCAGATGTTATTAATTTTAAAGCTTAAATTTTAATTTACTATCTTTTACCTTCAGTTGATCGTGTAGTAAGTATGAACTCCTTACACAAGTTATAAGTTCATAATAAGGTTTGTTTTATATTTGGCCATAAGCACTATAATCAAATAAAAACTCGATTTAGTAATTCTCGGTTTATCTATGTAACGGAATGGAACTGAGTTCTAAAGTGTTTTTTTGATATTTTTGCAGATAGTTCTGACTCAACATTCTGATATTTTAAAAACAAAATTTGATAAATCTGTCAATTTTTGTGGAGCAGACATTTTAGGAATTGTTTTTGATATTCTCAATTTTTTCGAAATAAAAATTGTGCTTTCATTTTTGGATATTTATAATTATTCTTTTTTGATAAATGGACATGGTAGGTAGGTGGAAAAGGCGATCTCAAGGCAACCTAGCCTGAGATCCAATTAGCGCTGTAGTGCGCCGTTTTGATACCAAAAACTCGTTTGACCTTTGATTGAAACGGATAAATTGATAGAGAAGCTTCATAGCGATTATGTTAGAGCCATTTTGTCATATTGAGAAAAAAGATTAGGTCTCTAATCTTTGTCTCAGATAGCTCATCGAGTTCTTGAAAGAATGCTTTTCCAAAGCATTTCGTTCTGGTGTTTGCCAAAGCAGGACATTTGCAGAGGAAATGGATTATGGTTTCATTTTCTTTTCGGTCACTACAGCTACGGCAAAAGGTGTTGTAAGAGATACCCAACTTCTCTGCATAAACTCCTATAGGCTAATGTCCGGTACAAACCGCAACAATCCTGGCTATGTCTTGCCTTGGCCTGCATAGAAGATCGTTTGTACATGTTTTGTTATAGGTGGGCCATATCTTCCTAGATATAATGCAGTTGGGTAAATTGCTCCACCTTCGGTTTAATTCAGTTTGGTAGATAGAAAAGATTTTAACCTTCATAGCACCAAGAGGAATGTTAACCATTTCCGCAAGTGAGCTATGAAGGGCCGATCCTTGCCTGGCTAGCTCGTCAGCCCGTTCATTTCCCACGATACCACTATGGCCCGGAACCCAGATAAGGGTGACACCGAGGTTAATATTCAGGCTCGCAAGCTCATCGCGACATTGCTGGACCAATTTAGATGAGGATATGGCCGAGTTAATGGCTTTGACAGCTGCCATCTTTGAGCCGTCAGTAAAGATGGTTGTGTCGAAACCTATCGACACGATGTCATCCTCCCAATCTTCTCTCGATGGGAAAATAACCTTAAAACCCTTACTAAGGTTCAAAGTAGGAGTGCAGTAGTCAGTGTCTACCGAGATAATATCTGAGGGAATCAATTTCGTAGTGTTGCTGTGACCATAAGGTATAAATGGACATGCATCATACACAAATACATACGTATATCCGTGTTGCACTGAAAACCTTACTCGAATCAAAAGAAATTAATTTTAATTAATGTTCGAGAAATCGTGTGTTCAGTAGATTCAGCCAAAAGATTATTGCAACAATATTTCCTAAAGTTTAGTATTTTTAAATATTCAGATGCACATAATGTCAAAACGGGTGTCTTGTCTTCTATAAACAGATTTACTTAAACTTGTATGGTCATGCTTTGATGTTATAATGTTAATAGCTCTTATGTATATTTGTGAAGAGCTCAATATTTGTGGTAATTATAAACGCTAATATGTTTGATGTACATAGGTAATAAATATGTACAACTTAAAAAGCGCACGAAAAGTAAAAAGTTTAATGGGTTTAAATGATTATTTAAATTTTCCACTTAAAACTGTCAGCGTCCACAATATTGTACATTATGCCGCCCCTCTTTATGACTTTTTGCAAACCGCCCATGGTAAAGTATTTTCTAAAAATATTTAATTGTTGCACATTGAAATTTAATCCAAAATTGGAACTAATCTAAAAAGTAGGTCTTTTGTAGAAGTAAACAAAAATTGCGAAACCGAGTTTTCATATCCTAGACACCCCAATTTGAGGGTCTAATAAATCGAATTTCTATTTTAAACTGAGATCTAAATAGAAGTTCTAACTAAAGCTTGAAAACTTGATGAAGGAATGAGTTGGAATTCAATTGAGATTTAGTAATAAATAAGCCGAGCTTTATAGACTAGAACATTGTCAGAAATATAAACAAAATTCCCAACATAAATTTCTCACTTTTTCTGTCAGAAATCTGAAAATTTAATTTGAATGTTTCGATTTCTCAAGGAAGGAATGAGAATACATTTTGAATTCTGTTTACATATCAATGTCTGCTGGATGCAAAGACTTGATCAGTTGATATTTTGACATAAGTAGACTTAATTCCAATCAAGCTGCCTTAATTTGAAAACAATTTCTTAGCAGCTGGCTAGGCAGATATAAGAAAATTGAATTGCCTTAATGCCTATGAATTTTACCGCCCTATTGTTCATGTAGAATGCAGCACATTGCCTCACACCTCATATAACAATCGATTTGTGGACCAAATTTCCAAATCGTGTAATCGGTTGCCTTAGCGAAAGTGAAAGACAATGTTATGCCATCTATCCGGAAATGATTTAAGCTTATATATGATCCAAGTATTCAAGCATTCAACAAGGTCTTGAGAAATTGAAATAGGATTGACATACAATATTTTATGATCCTAGTTTTCCCTTTGGAAAAAAAATAACCCATTTAAAATACTTGTACATTTGAAAATCTCATAGTAATCAACTTAAGTGTATTTGTTTTCCCCTCCTCCTTTCCACATAAATTCCCATCTTTGAAGTTTTCCGATAAATTCGTTTCGATACTCTATCACCCTCAAACATATAAACAGAGTCAGCCATAATTATAATATGCTATCAAAATTGTCAATAAATATATAACAAAACAACACCCGACGACAACGACGGACGTCATGTGATGTACCCTGTACCACTCGTTCCCTTATTTGGAACTATAAATGGGCCATCGCATATCTATCATCAGTTGTTGTTGTTATTGTATCATGTACTTGCACATAATAGTTCAAATACTTAATGCTAAGCTCATCTCTTGCAGCTGTGAGGTTTCACACGCTGCATGTGGCATCATAACACGATGTTAATCGTTAATATTATCCGTCAATATGCTACTATCTATATGCTTAAGCCCTACGCTACGTTGCATCAAAGCATTCCTTTTATTTGGATTCCTCTTTCGACATGAGTTATGCATTTAGTTTATCAATTTTAATTACGCAGAAATATTTAATCTTAATTCGAAACCAAGAGTGTTTATGGAACAGAAAAGAAGGCTAATTCGAAAAAGGGAGACGAAAGGGTTTTTTGAAATTTAAAACATCTGAAATAGTTATAAGAAGTAGTCGTTTGGAGCAGGCAGCGTTATTAACTGTTCGACAAAATTTACGTTTTTTCTGTCCCATAAACAAAACCATACTTTTTTAATTCTAAATTCCAATCTCAAATCTAAATTTTTCTATTACTTCTGGTTTTTGAAATATGCCCCTTCAAAATTGCTAAAAACAACCCAAAACGGGTTTTTTAAGGACTTATTTAAAACTTAAAATATCTCTTAATAATGAGTTGTGTAATGATTTTGCAAAGTACAAATCTTACTTCGCTTCTGGAAATCCCCTATAGTTGTGAGTCAGTATTTGACTCTACCTTGAATTTAATGCTTTCATATTTTCGAAAAATACGTTTCGGACTAAATTTAAATCCAAAGTTTAATTTTAAGCATTTGTTTAAGCTTTAAAAATACCCGTTTTTAACATTTGTATTTAATTTATTTCAAAAACTTGATACAATAGAATTTTTCAGGCAATATATTTGGTACGAGACCAAAACTTACTTTTAAACAATTTTACCATCTCGTGTTGAAAACCGTTTTAATATTTAAGATTGAATATTGCAGAAAGGGATTAAGGATTTGGAAAACCATCACGTATTATATTGAAAAAATAAACTATTTCATAAATTCGAAACAATCATTTCGAATTTAGATTTGCATTAAGGCCATACAAATTTATTAAAAATGTGCAATTTTATTGACAGGAAGAAAACCTTGGCGACCAGTGTGATAGTTAGTCACATCAAAAACAGTTCCACCTAAAAACACATACTCGTAAGTGAAAAATTAAGAATGACTTATATGAATACCATTATCAACCTTTTAACACCACTGTTTCTTATTTCAATACAGAACTTTCCAGTAAGAAGTTTTATTTTGATATGTAAAAAAAGATTCTGGAAGGCGATTTGTCGGTTAGTCTAAAAATTTAACAAAACTTAAAGACAAATATTTTGTGTCAAACAATGCCTAATCAAAGTCAATATTTTTTTTGTTCCCCTAATACTTGAGCCGAAACTTTTCTTATCAGTTTTTGTTTTGTTTTTGTAGGTTTTTATGCTTTGTAAAAAATGTTGTGAGTTGAATCTTTCTAAAAAATTAACTCGAAGTTAGCAACGATATTCTGCATATGACAAAATAAGTAACAATAATTTTCATGAAATACTATTATTTTGAAGGCAATATGTTTAATTGTTAGCAAGATATTTTAATGAAAAAAAAAACAAATTTACCAACTTTTTTCTATTTTTTTTTTTTTTATTTTTTATAAGAAAAGTGTCAATTCGATTTTTCTCAAAATCGCACCCGATGTCAAAAACGCTGTAGAAAAATAATTCTGGAGGTGAAATCATTTTTGTTCATAATACATTCGAGGTGACAAATAATTGTTTAAGTTTTTTGAGTTATAAAAAAAAAACTGTCCATTGAATTTTTCGTAAGATTTTACTAATTTGATATCACGTCATATTTTATAATATAACACTCAATTAAAGTCGCAAGCGTTATTAGCTCGTGAGATATTTGGGGTCAACCAAAATCTAAATTGCTATTGTAAACAAAAATCACCCACTTTTTTGAAAGTCCTTTCTGCTTCGTTCGTTATTATTATCTTTAAAACAAAATTAATTTAAAGTCGATAAGTCTGGTTCTTAAGATATGGGCGAGCGACTATTAAAAATGGTATCCTGACATCTCTCTAAAATTTTGATTTAGGTTAAATGGACCTAGAAACGTCGGAAATGTTAAAATTTTCAATTTGACAAAAGTAAAAATTATTAATCATAGCTTGGTAACGTAATCAATCCACCGTAAAGTTTATTTCATGAACGTTTAAAGTCCGTGAATCATGTAGACCACTGATAAGAAAAAAACTAAAACTTTCACATTTGATACAGACGGATTTTTTCCTGTACGATCAATTTAAAACAACTGTCTCAACAATTTGGAACTTACGGCGACCGTGCCTTCTTCTTATCAGTACGGACAACGTGATTTACTAGTTTATCATTAATTGAAGAAAGTAAAAATTCTTAATATCTTTTTAAAAAAATGTTATCTTCATAAAAATTATAATTCTGAAGTGCACATACAATTCAAAAAAAAACTTATTTATTTTGTTGCAAAAAATTACAAAAACCTTTGATAACATTCCTGACCTTTCGAAGCTTGTTATCTACAAAAAAAATGCTTTCGTTTTTAATTTTGACTTTCTTTCAATCAAATTCGTTACTTTATAATGATTTTAATCTTTGAACCCTTGAAATATTGAAGGTATTTCAACTTGTGAGTTTTGATTACATTTGTATAGTTCATGTTTAATAGTTAAAGTATTAAATATAAAGGTTGTTTTAGTAGGTTTAGAAATTTAAATTTCATTGGTCCGTTTTGTATTTGCATAGACGTCGAATATTTCGAATTTAAAAATTTAGAAGAAGTTGGGTTGCGTTATTGTCATTCCAGGAATTTCATTCAAAATTGAAGATTAAGCAACTTTCAAAAGACTTTCAATAAAAATATCGGTTGGTCTTGAAAATCTCACGAATAAATTAAGTAATCGAATTAAATAAATTGCAGCTTATTTTACATATTATAAATATAACTAAAAAAAATATTGTTCAAATAGAAAATTTAAAGATTGAAGATAATTTGTTTTATTTTACGAAGAAGGACGGTTTTGGTATTGTATATTTATGGTTAATATATATAAGACAGTATTTTTGACCCTTGATCTTAAGAAAAAAAAAAGAGACTGGTCGCATCCCAGTCTGATAACATCCAATTCCGTCTGTTTATTTGTCTTGCTTAAAAGTTTGTAGGTTTTCGCGTTGGGTTAAAAAAGTTGTGAGTTGAATTATTCTAATAAATTTTTAAATTACCAACAATATTTTTCATATAAAGAAATAGTTTAGTTTGAAAATCCGATTTTGGTAAATAGATTTTTAGTTGAAAAAAATTGTAACCAATTACAATAGCATTTCTTAAATTTTTACAAATTGGATGAATGAAATTAATTTGAGAAATACCAAGAACCGAATTTACCATATTGGCGTACTATTTTTTGTCGCTTTTATTTTGTATGAAAAAACGGACTGTTGAATTTTTATAAAAAAAAAACTGCTGAATATCGAAAACAATATTTTCTGTAAAATAAAAAGAGTTTGAAGACAATATTTTTAATTTTTGTAAAGCTATTTAAGTCGAAAGTAAATTTTTCCCAAATTTTAGTATTGTTTTTTTGCTGGGTTTTTATTTCTTGTAAAAAAACTGAAACTGGAACTGAAAATTTTATTGAGTGTTGACAACAATATTTTTTAAAAGATAAAAGTAGTTTAAAGCCAATTAAAGTTTTGAAAAGATATTTAAGTCGAAAATCAATTTTTACCAACTTTTATTAATTTTTTTGTTTAGGTTTTTATTTTTTGCTCAACATTTTTCCCAAGGTTGAAAACAATATTTCTTGTAAGTTAAAATTAGCTGCAAGCCATAATCTCAAAGCTTTGAAAAGATATTTGAGTCGAAAGTTAATTTTTACCAACTTTTAATAATTTTTGTTAAGGTTTTTATTTTTTGTCAAGAAACTATCAATTCGATTTTTCTCAACATTTTTCGGAATGTTGAAAACAATATTTTCTATATGTTAAAATTAATTGGAAGCCATAATCTTAAATTTTTGATAAGATATTTGAGTCGAAAATTTATTTTTACAAACTTTGAGTAATGTTTTGTTTAGATTTTTATTTTTTAATATAAAAAATCATTAATTCGATTTTTCTTAAAATTTTACTTAAAATTTTCGTTGCACAAAATTGTTTTAGGGAGTTTTCACCTTTTTTTAAACTACTATGGTAAAAAACCGCCCACGCATTTTTCTTGAGAGCCCTTTCTGCCTTATTATCTGTATAACAAAATTAATTTAAGTCAATATTTTTTTCGACTCTAGGGACCTTGAAACGTAGAGATATGTCAAAATGTTCAATTTGACAAAACGGACCCATTACAATAACTTCCTATTGGAAGTTAATAATTTTGGATGAACTTCAAACTTATCTTATTCTTTACATTCAATATCAAACAAACAAATTGTAAAGAAAGTTATTAATAGAAAGTTTATTATTTTCATACAACACGATTTTTAATAAATAACTAAAATTAATAGGATAGATAGTGGGTTACTTTTTTTTAAATGTCTTGATTTTCGTTTCAGCATTTTTGAACATTTTTATTAAAATTAGATTCCAAAAGTACAATGAAACATATTTTGTTGTTTTTAAATAAAAATAAAATAAAATTCGAATATTAATCGAAAAAAGACGATTTTTCTCTTCGATTTTCAGATATTTTTGGAATCTCTTGAACAATTTATCATGGCAACCATTATTTGAAACTTCTCATCAAAAATGATTAAACCGGATAACATTAATGGAGGAAAATGCAAAGCTTGCATTTTTTATAACTCTGCCACTTATCGCCTTTGTCGTTTCCAAGCTTTAACTATTTGTAATCGGGACATCCCCTATACAAAACTTATTTTCAAAGTTCAAGTCTTTTTGTCTTGATTTTTGTTCACAACTAAGTTCCCCGCAATAAATAAAGAGTTGATATTTGAAGAAGATAAGAATCAAATAAATGCGTAACATTAGTAATTCTTCTCACTTATATAGAACTTCCATATCGACAGTTTAATGATCAAAATAAAAGTGCAAAAGTCATTTTTTGAAAATCTGAATATGTATTTCCGTTAAGAAAATCTCAGAAGCTCTTCCTTGGAAAAGATGAATTCGGTTTTATCAACCGGAAATAGGTAAGAAACACTTTTCTTCGAGTTACCTCTAAGGTCTTAACATAATTTTTGTCATTAGTTTTATTATAAAGTTTGCTTAAAAGCTTTAGGACCAATATTTTTAAATGACACTTTGTAATACAACTACTATTTATAAGAATTGATAGATCACAGTTAACATGCATATGTTATGTAAATATGTACGAGTATATCATTTTTTCAATAAATTCGAATAATATTTGTTTTGAGATAGAAAACCATTGATTATTATGCAAATGTTAACGTAAAGTCCCGCTTATACGTACATATGTATGAGTCATTGTCATTACTCCTGAGTGACACAAATAAACAACGTGCTCCCAATAGATAAATCTTTTCCCAGTACCCATCTCATAGTCCTTTGTTATTATGGAAAGAAGAATGAACCCTGGATTTTAGCTGCATAGGGTGTTCTTGTTTTAAAATTCGAACCACATTTTTAGTTTTATTTTTAAAATAACAGTAAAATTCTGGTGAAAAATTATAGAAATACAATTTCATAATGATGAAATTCTAATAAGTCATATAAGGCCGACTTGCCTTTTTCTGAAATTTTCCGCAGTATGATTTCGAATTGCTAACCATTTTTTATTATTACAAGTAAGAAAATGATACCATTTTTATAACTTTTATAACTTACGTAAATATGATCGTATTTTTCACTGTAAAAGTGAATCGGAATCTCCGTTTGCATAAACGCAGATTCACTATCTCCAAGTTTTAGAACTTGTATCATAGGCTCATCAGTATGCCTATAGAGCTCATTGAAGTTCGAACTATCCAAAAAATGTTGGTATTGAGTGTTGGCCGTATCAAAAACTCCTATCACAATCACCGTCATGCACAAAAATTGTGCAAAATTACAAAAACTAGTCATTTTGTTCACTCAATTTAAGCACCGCGTGTTCATCAATGGCTACCGAAATGGACACTAGAATTATATATATTTAAATTTATTTATTAAAATTTTCTTAAAAGAATATTAAGTTATTAAATTGAAGAGCAAAAAAATCACAAATTTTAATATTTAAGGGATAACACACACGACGTTCTTTCTATAACATTCTTTGTTGTTGTTTTTTTAGTTGTATTTAAATAAAAATACGTTTGGTCGTCTTAAGGTTACACCATCAGAGATAAAGTAAAACAAAATAATGAATAAGAAATACGAAAAAAAAACAAAAATTAATAATTTAAACAAAAAAAATCGAAAAATTTAATCTTTAAATAACCCCGAAGAGACCGCGTTTCCTTAGCACTCAGAGATAAGACACTTTATGCTAATATGATGAAGAACAAAACGCACCAGATAATTTCACTTACAAGAGGATCGATCGCTTAGAAAAGAAAGCGATGTGCGAACGCTATCCCTACACTTCGTCAACTGATTTAAATAAAATCAAAGTGGATCTTCTTATTCTAAGTATAGGAATAGGAATGGGTGCTCGACTGGTAGCTGTCGCTGGCTGGAAGAAGCATCTCAACTCAACTTGGGTAACGAAACGAATCTGTTGATCGCACGCTCATCAACTTCATTATTATGTTTGGGATCTCTACCGTGTAGCAGAGTACAGTAGGGATAACAAGAACAAATAATTTGTATTATACAGAAATATAGAATACAATAATTGAGAAATTAATATATTTTACAAAATTGTCTTAGGCTTGAGAGACAAAATATTATCAAAATGCTCCTAAATAATTCGTCAATAATAAAAGTTAGGTTGAAGTTGTTGTCCGTGATGGAGTAGGACACACTTAGGCCAGTTAAATAGCCCATTGTGATACCACATGAATCTTGAGGCTTTCTTCGAAGCTCAATGAAACCAATTTGAGGCCCTTGCAAAACTAGGTTGTTCTTGCGTTTTCAGCTAGATCAGATATGTACATATCTCATCCATATGACATGGTAAGCTATATATCAATTAGAGATGATCAACAGTAATGGGCTGTTATATAGTTTGTAGAAACAGATTCTAGAGATTTGATAGCGGCCTGACTATCTGAGAAAAAACGGATACCAGATGTTGATATCACGTTTTCTTTAAGCCAGGACAAGGCTTTTTTTTCACAAAAAAGTCCGCCTGGAACACGCTACAATGATTGGGCAGGAGGAATGGAAGACTTAATTTCAGAACACACCTCCACGAGCCTCTTCTTTTGTTTTTGATACATCTGTATAAAAGTGAGCTTACTCGTTTTCCAGGAACGCCATATCCTTCCAGAAAGATCTGGAAGGTATATAAATTTGGAAGTTTCTGTCGAATTGCAGTCAGGGATGATGTAATCTGTGTGCTTTGGAATTGATTCTAAATACCTAAGAGTTACGGAGTGGCCAATGTTGTTGTTAATCTACTGCGATGAAGCTTTTTGTGAGTTGACAGACAGTGCACACCTTTCAGCCAAAAGTATAAGTTTGGCATTTAGTAATTGATATCAATCAATCTTTCTAATGTCTTAAGAAGGAATCATAGACTTATAGGTCGTAGATTTTTAGGGTTGATTTGCGGGCACTTTCCTGGTTTTGGTATACAAACAATCATAGTTTGACCAAAGGTTTTCTTTAACAAAGAAGAAGAGTGGAAGGTAAAAATGATCCCATTTATACATTTCTTTTATGTAATACTCGTGACATGATGGTTACTGCGTTACGGAGACGCGCCTAAAAGTCCTAATTGTGAATGTAAATTCACTAATTAGGATTGAACGAAGAGCTAATATGTTCCAATTGTTGAAAGACTACAGTTCCGATGTATTTATGGCTAGCGAAACCAAGCTAAGCCACAAACACAAATTGACTCATAGAATTACAATATCGTAAGAAGAGACCGGCCCAAATCCCCTCAGGGGGGAGGTGTCGCTCTCTTTATACGAAAAGGCATTAATTAAAAAATCGTAAACAACAATAAATTGTGAACATTTACAACATGTGGACGAAACAATAAAATGAACGATGGAACGGACAACACCAAAGTACAAAGAACGTGACGCGGCTTACTGACAAGACTCAAAAATTTGTACAGATGACTTACAGACCCACACGACTTGGAGGTTAGGACTGAAGTCGTCAATACAAAATGTCAATCTTTTGATTAAGGAGAACTACAGGTTATCAATTAACAAGTACTGGCATCGTAAGATCCGGTCAGTTAATTCCAGTGACCCTAGTATGTTCCCTAAAATCAAGAAGATATTCAGAAAAAAGAACGATAGTGAACTTCCGTGTCTGAAACTCCAAAGAACTGAAGAGAACAGTTACGTACTCAGGACCACGCAAATTATCCAGAAGAAGCCATCTTTGACGATGACTTTTATATAATTGAAGATCCGAAGGAAAAAGTGGAGGCGGTGGGAGCTGCCTTCCAGCAAGTGCACAAGGTAAATGTTAGCATTCGCCCCAATCACGACCTGGAAAAAAGAGCCTTACTTAATCACTTTTACCTTCGAAATGATATGAAACAATGGCGATCTGAGACCCGCGAACATGCTGTTCAATGACGATTCCTTGGCGAATACTATAATCGCCGAGCAAACGGGACCAAGTCTCTTGTTAGTGACGAAGGTTGAGCTTCAGCTAATCTTCAATTCAATAAAAAATAAAACGTCAGCAGGTGTCGATGATATATCCAACGTTGTACTAAGACATTTACCGACGGAAGCAATTGACATTTACACCGAGTATTTTGAGGCTTTATTCAGAGGCATTCCTCTTTTTAGATAGATGCGGTCTGATACAGGATAGATTGGCAGTTCCGTTAATCTACCACGTCAGACGACAAACCGTGGATAGGCGACTCCTGTACAAGTGGGACTTCATGGCACAAGGCGGAGCAGAGCTCCTTCGGTTCAGTAGGACTGTGTCCGAACGGGACCGAACTGATAGAATGAAGCAGGAGAACCAGTTTAGTGCGAACTGAAGAAAATATCGCAGCTGTATCGGCCAGTGTTAATGATGACCATCAATTATAGATTCGTCTTCGTTCGCAGCAATTGGGCCTCTGTTATTTAACAATGTGGAACATTTTGTGGACGAATTTAGGTGTGATATCTTTCAAAATACATCTGGAATAGAAGCCGAAGGACCTACTGCAACGTTCAATTTTAGGTGAATGGGCTCCTGAAAAGTTGGCCGAAGATCCACTTTTTTACCGGAAAATTTTGTTCAGCTACGGAGCCCAGTTTTGGCTTAATGGGTACGTAAATAAGCAGGAGCTAATAATGCATCCTGAAAAGGTCACAGTTTGGTGCAGTTTATGGGCTGGTGGGATCATTGAACCGTACTTCGTCAAAGATGATGCGAATCGTAATGTAACTGTGAAAAATGCAAGAGCTTTACTTGCATGACATTTTGTTTCAACAAGACGGTTTCACATGCCACACAGCACGCGCAGCAATGCACTTATTAAGAGGCGAGTTCGGTAAACATTTTATATTTCACGTTCGAGACCGGTCAACTGGCCGCCTTGATCGTGCGATTTAACGCCTTTAGACTTTATTTTGTGTGGTGCTATGTTAAAGCTCATGCCTATACAGACAAGCCCGCTCCAATTGACGCATTGGAAAACAACGTTGAAGTATTTATTCGTAAGATACCGGCCGAAATGTTGGAAAGTGTGTCAAAATTGGACTAAGTGGATGGACTATTTGAGGCGCAGTCAATGTCAACATTTGCATGAAATACTATTTAAATATTAAATTATATGGACCGTACTATCAATTCAAATGAGGGTTTCATGAATTTTTATGAATTATGAATTATAAATCACCCTATACTTAAAAAACAGATTTTTGACTCAAATATCTTGAGAACAAAACATTAAGACATTTACTTCAAACTAGCAGTTGCGGTATCATCCAAGCTTCTTAACTTAACATTCTTAACTTCAAAAACAGACAAAAAAAATCGATTCCGTAACAGAAAACTCAAAAAACTTTTATTTTTAAATATTTTAAGTAATGATTACTATAAACTTGATTTACTGCATGTCATTGTAGTTGAGAATAAAAGTCGTTAAACACTAAATTAAGTGATCTTCATATAATTTCTAACTTAACTACCAACTTAAAGGTCCCATTTCAAAAATTAGACCAAATGCTATTAATCTAGACAATTTACTTAAATTTCAAGCCCCTTATTAATTTCTTAATTCTCAAAACATAAAATAAAACTTTTTAAACATACACTTTGATGTTGTATATTTTTTTCTCAAATCAAGTAAAGAACAGGAAATGATCTTACAGCAACAAGATTCTTTTTAAATGGTTTACGATTTAATAAAATATGTCTTAAAATACTAAAACCATCACATCTACTTGTTTTGATAATTGTCCAACATCAGTCATTCGAAATTAATTGAGTTCTTTTCTCTCACATAAGAACAACACTAAATTCCAAAATACCAGAGACTCAAAGATTCTCACTCTCTCTGTGTGCCTTGAAGTCAAATTTAAAAAAAAAAAACTATTTTAAAAAACCTATTTATAACATAAAAACAAATACATATCTGTCAATCACTTTAAGTGTGGCACGTGTTAGATTGATCTACATAATTTAACATGTGAATATCATCGAATCAGTGCCTGCCTGAAATCCTAAAATATTTTCCTCGTCCAAAAATTCGACACACAAAACATTTCTCTTCGTCTATATAGACTTTGTTGTTAATCATTCCGACAAAGAGCACACTCTTAATGTTCAATAAAGCACATATTTTTGTTGCATCCTCTTCGTCACGCTTAAATAAACTTAGCGTTTTTGTATTTTCTTTTTTTTTTTAAATATAGATATTCACTAAAGGCACACATTTATTTTTAAGTATTCGAACTTCCTCACTCAAATTCATCATAACATCGTAAATTTCGAAAACATTCAACAACAACGGTTTTTGTAAAAAAGAAAGAAATACAAAATTTTAGCCGCAGGAATTTGCCTTTCTCAATATTTCTCCTGCTTATGGTTTCAAACACTTTTCAGAAATATTGTATTCCTTGGGTCTGGTAATGTATTTTTGTACTTCTTCATGTTCTTTCTGCCATCGGGAAATTGGTTTTGTTTTGTTGTTTTTCTTTTCTCCAAAAATAGAATAAAACATTGAAATAAACATTAATGCAAGAAATACTGAAAGTAGTCACACAGGAGCCATCCAGAATCCAGATGTCATTGAATGCAACATGTGTGTACTTTATTACAGTATTTTGTTTATTTAAAGTACCTTTTTATGCATTTGCATTTTAAGAATTTTATGGTCCTTCAGTTTCTTCCATCAGGATATTTTTGATTGATCTTTTTAAGATACGATCCTAACTTTTGAAGTTGATGACGAATGGAATCATTGTGTCTTTTTGAACTATCAATCAAACCATGCAACAATATACATACATTTTCTTGCATTTTTGAAGTGAAATATGTGAGTTCTTTGAAAGTCTGGACCTTAAACTGGGATTATTTTATACATATAGAACATAGTAGTTAAAGTCAATTTGAAAAAGATGAACTAAAATTATAAAAAAAACTGCTGAAGAATTACATAGGTATCATTATGATTTCGTTAGCTTTTTAAAAACTGTTTGAATTCAAAGAATTTGTTCAAAATATTTCTCCTTGGTTTTCTTTGCTATATTGCTCAGTGTATATTGAATGCCATGAATTGCATATCATCTTCAACAAAGTTAAACTATTTACTTTTCTTGGATTTCCAATTTGTCATCGTCTACTTTCAGGAGAGGGACAGTTCCAAAGTCTGAGGATACTCGTATATCCTTTTCATAGTTGATGCGAAAAATTTTACCATGGATATCAGCATTTTAATGGTTTGCAAACAACAAATAACAAGGACTAGAAAAGTTTTGTAGGACTTGTACAGCATACAACCTTTTTGAAACAGTACTCAAAGGCATAAAAAAGGGCTCAATCGCAAATTATGATGTAGTCCTGAATTGTTGGTATATCTTGTAGTAAAAAGTTGTTAGGAGAAATCCTAGTTTCTAGCTTTGAACAACTCTCTGTATTGTCGTGATATACGCGAAGATTTGAAGTGTAGGGGGATGTTTTCTTCGACTTTTACCATATTCTGGAAAAGAAAAAAGGTTAATGATGACAAAGACAGTAGTTTGGCAAGGACAAGGTATCACAACTGGACACTTTCTTTAATAAAAGGATTTTGGTTAACAGTTTTTGGCCAATTCTTCATTGCGGAAATATATATACATAGGTAGCAAAAAAAATGTTTCCCATACCGGGAATCGAACCCGGGCCTCCTGGGTGAGAGCCAGGTATCCACTAGACAATATGGGATTGCTGATAGTTTCATAATCTACTTTCCATTGTGAATAAATAAATAAATGTACATACATAACCTTCGTGTCACATAAATAGGGGCAGGATCTAAATTTACCTGTAAGCGTGTTTTAAATCAGATAAAAGGGTACTTTGATTGTTTGGGAGTTTAGTACGAGTATTAATTTGAAAGAACTAAGAAGTAGGAAATAGCTATGCCAAATTTGAGCTCACTAGGATCTAGGCAAAACCATCCGTTTTTTAGTTAGCAAAATTAGAAGAAGTTCAAATTTTGTGTGCAAAAAACACAAAGAAAGAGTCAAGAAAGTCACATCTTCTCAGGAAAGGTGGGCGATAGTGAAAGCTGTTTCAAAATCAAGGCTTTCCATTAGTAAAATCAAGGCAAAAGCTGAGGTAAATGCAAGTAGATCGACTGTTGCTTGAATGCTGGGCACAAGAGCCAACACCTTACCTTTGTAAAAAAGCATATCTGGCGGAATCGAGCTTGGCATACCGTCGTATTTTCCGATGAAAAAAAGAACTATTTAGACGGATCAGATGGACATAGTTGCTATTTGCATGACTTAAAAAAAGAAAAACGGCAGATAAAAAGAAGGCGACATAATGGTATGAGGAGCAATCACCTATTACGCGACCGTATAGCTAACCAAAAAATACTAACGGCAATACCAAAAAATCCAACAGGTTTTGCCATATAACGGTCCTGGGCCCAAATTTCCCTACATTATGCGAAAGCACTCTATGAATCCATCTATATGGTAGTTATTTGTTAGATTTCTCAGAACATTATTAACTGCACATTTGAAGC
Source organism: Eupeodes corollae (assembly GCF_945859685.1). NCBI lineage: Eukaryota > Metazoa > Arthropoda > Insecta > Diptera > Syrphidae > Eupeodes > Eupeodes corollae. The sequence continues at coordinate 60,363,867 of NC_079149.1, read as the reverse complement.
CACATGAGTATAACACAATTTACCTATGTTTGAACCTGTTTGAAGTTCTATGTTTATTAAAATTTGAAACTGGCCAATTTAATAAAATTCCCATCAAACGAATTTCGTACGAGGATTCAGGAATGATACATACAATTTAGATCTAATTCAAGACTTTGTGCTAAACGAAAACTGAAGATGTATTTTATTAAGTTTGTGTAATACACTGAAAAAGTGTCTTAAAATGAATTGCTTTACATTAAGATATTGTAAAATAGATATATTGGTTTAATGTACAGTTCAACTTTTTTATTATTTTTATTATAAAGTTTGAACGTTGACATTATGTGTGAAACACTTTATCATTTAAATTATCGCCACGTGAATATCGATTCTTTTGAGGTAATTTTCGACCACTTTTTGACAAATATTGGGTGGTGTCATAACTTGATGAATGTTGGGTTTTAACTGGTCAAGAGTTAAAGGTTTATCGAATAAATACGACCCCACCGAGTGAGGAAGAAAATTTTTATCGAAAAATCGCTGTGTACCGCTGGTTGTTCAAGCACCCATTGGGCGTATCTACGGCATTGTGAATGGTCAGCTGGTTTCAGTTGTTGTGTGAACTGGACTGTATATGGATGCAGGTGCAGATCCAAAGGCAAAATAAGCCACAATGTGCCGTAAGACAGTCCTAATTACTGAGAACGACGAGGAATCGACATATTCGGGTCTTTCGCAAAACTTACACTTACAGCAGCGATATTATTAGTAGTACGAGTAAAACGGTGATGTTAAAAAAAAAAACTGTAGTCTCCACAAACTTCTTCACAATTTTGCCAATTGCTTGCGTAGTTGGACGATTATGTAAACCACAATCTTCTCTTACAGCACGATATTTGGCTGTGCCAGAACACCATTTTTGTCGTAGGTTTTAACAATTTGTAAACAGTGATTTTTTAAGAGCTTGAGAACTTTAAAAAAAAAAACGCATAAAATTTGCAAAATCTCATAGATTCTTTATTTGAAACGTTAGATTGGTCCATGACATTTACTCTTTGAAGATAATTTCATTTAAATGTTGACCGCGGCTGCGTCTTGGGTGGTCCATTCGGAAAGTCCAATTTTGGGTAACTTTTCGAGCATTTCGGCCGGAATAGCCCGAATTTCTTCGGAAATGTTGTCTTCCAAAGCTGGAATAGTTGCTGGCTTATTTGTGTAGACTTTAGACTTGACGTAGCCCCACAAAAAATAGTCTAAAGGCGTCAAATCGCATGATCTGATGAAGTTTTCCCTCAAAATGGCCATAGAATCGCGAGCTGTGTGGCATGTAGCGCCATCTTGTTGAATCCACATGTCAACCAAGTTCAGTTCTTCCATTTTTGGCAACAAAAAGTTTGTTAGCATTGAACGATAGCGATCGCCATTCACCGTAACGTTGCGTCCAACAGCATCTTTGAAAAAATACGGTCCAATGATTCCACCAGCGTACAAACCACACCAAACAGTGCATTTTTCGGGATGCATGGGCAGTTCTTGAACGGCTTCTGGTTGCTCTTCACTCCAAATGCGGCAATTTTGCTTATTTACGTAGCCATTCAATCAGAAATGAGCCTCATCGCTGAACAAAATTTGTCGATAAAAAAGCGGATTTTCTGCCAACTTTTCTAGGGCCCATTCACTGAAAATTCGACGTTGTGGCAGATCGTTCGGCTTCAGTTCTTGCACGAGCTGTATTTTATACGGTTTTACACCAAGATCTTTGCGTAAAATCTTCCATGTGGTCGAATAACACAAACCCAATTGCTGCGAACGGCGACGAATCGACATTTCACGGTCTTCAGCAACACTCTCAGAAACAGACGCAATATTCTCTTCTGTAGGCACTGTACGCATTCGTGTGGTTGGTTTAATGTCCAATAAAGTAAACTGAGTGCGAAACTTGGTCACAATCGCATTAATTGTTTGCTCACTTGGTCGATTATGTAGAATTGTAGACCATAAATCGGACGTAAAGCGCGAAACACATTTCGAACCGAAGACTGATTTTGGTAATAAAATTCAATAATTTGCAAGCGTTGCTCGTTAGTAAGTCTATTCATGATGAAATGTCAAAGCATACTGAGCATCTTTCTCTTTGACACCATGTCTGAAATCCCGCGCGATCTGTCAAATACTAATGCATAAAAATCCTAACCTCAAAAAAATCACCCTTTATATGCGTTGATCGATAGTAAAGCAATGCATTTTCGTAAATGTCAGACTTTCAATTGAAAAAAAAATTGGTTTAACAACATAGTTTTTACAGATGTAAAATTCCAGCCCTTAACTTTTGAAACCATTTGTATGTTTAATCTTTAAAAGAGGTAGGTACGTTTTATTTTTGTAATTTTGTAAATAGCCAAAAACTCAATAGAAGAAAGTAAAACAACTCATATTTAAGCATTAAATTTAATCTCATTTAACCTTTTTAGGAGCTTTGGAACAAATTTGAATCTTATGTATTCCATATTTTCAAGAGTATGCATCAAATCTCTTAGAATTGCACCTCAGCTTAAAGTAAAAACATATATAAATATCTGATTTATAAACTGCCATTAACAAGTGATATAGAATTGAAGCGTAACGAAATCTTGCTAAAAATCTTACAAATTTAAAATAAATCAAACCACCAAATACGAGTACCTCCTATCCCCAAAACCATACGAAATTATGTACACTGCCGTGTGGATTGTAGTTTTTAAATTCATCAAGGCCAACTTAGTACGTCGATATTATTTTCTTCGAAGTACTTTTTAACCTTAAAAATAAAAAATAAATCCAAAAATTAATTTTAGTCACTAAAATTTTTAGCTTTTTTGAAGCTTAATATTAGCTAGTCATGGTAAAAATAATAAAATAGTATCGTAAATGTCAAATACGTTTTACAGGACTTGAAGGTATGCTTTTGTATTGACTTTGGATTCTGGAAAGCTCATTCTAGAGAAGCATCCACTTAAGCAATCATAGCTTAGTCTTTTTTTCTCTTCGGTTTTCTTCGTGCAAGGATCCTACAACCTCAACATGGAGCTTGAATTTTGATTGCCTGAAAAGATAACATGTCTTGAGTCCATTTAGAATGCTCCTGATCGTTTTTCTCTTTTTTGGAAATCTGGCTTTAATTGCGGTTAGAGTGTTCTAAGTTTTTCCTTGCCTTTTTTCACTGAGTTTGACGAAATTACTTTGCCTGTAGCTCGACACAAATCGTTTGTAAGGTCCACCGAAGATCTGAACCAATGTCGAGGAATGTACATGTACAATACTAAAAAACGATCCATGTCACAATTTGTTGAGCAATATTCAGTCCTTTAGAAATTTCACGTGTTGTTAAATTGAGACTCAAAATTAATTTTTCCATTTTTGTCCACAAAATCACTTCGGTTGGTATTGGACTACTACCACTAGCCAAATTAAGGCTCTTATTGATAATGGCATCCTTTAATAGAATATAAAATTTTATATAACTATCCTTAGGCTCAAGCATAATCAAATGTTTTCTATTTCCGTAAACTTATCTTCGCGTTTAAATTAATTTAAAGTATAGCACTATTTTTAATACGCATTTGTATACGAAAATTACAACAAATATAAAAGGTTTTCTTAGGCAGAGCGAAAAAAATGGGATTGGCTAGAATTTAGATATCTTAAAACTGAGACAAGGACATCAAATGTAAGTTAATGCGGTTATGAATTCCAGCTTTTTTTACTTGCGACTTTTAGGAACTACATATACATGGAAAAAAATTGGTCAAGCGATTCCACCCGGTCTGTCCTGTCTGTCTCTCCACGCTCGTACAACCTAAACCATTGGGTCGATTCAGTTCAAACTTGGAAGTTAAGATTTTCAGCAGATTTGCGTTAGATTTTTTTCCATTTTTTTTAAGATCAAAACTAACAGTGGCCCCCATCCAATTTGTTAAGTCACAAAACGAAAATTCGAATTTTCTCAAAAACAAACCGATAGATTTGTTTTTTAATTTTCTCTAAAATTTTATTTTTTAACTTGGCTTCTTTTAGTAAGAAAAACATATTTTTGTATTGTTCCGCTCATAAAACCGCTTTTTTTATTTTGTTAATTTTCTCAGCAACTTACAAACCGATTTCAATTATTTTATTTTGAACGAGCTCTTGTATTTGCTTAAGGATGTTTGATTATCAAAAGTGCAAGTTTTTTTTTCAAAATTCTATATCTCAACAGTAGGTCAACATTTTTCTACGAATTTTAAATGTAGAGCGTATATTTACAATTACTAAACAACTGCTTACCAAAAATATCTTTAAAACAAAATTTATAACGGTTTTCGAAAAAAAAAATAGAAAAATTAAGGGTGTTTTGATTTATAAAATGGCATTTAAAAAAAAACTTATTTTTCAGGTGAAATTTTGAATCCATAATTAGCTTTTTTTAAATCATTTACTTGCATTAAATGTGCCCGAAAGAGCGCTTTGTTTATTACATTCCTATCTTTTTTTTTATTTACGAATATGATTTATGATTCATCAACAATCTATTTAAAGGTGTCTATCAAGAAGTATTATCTTGGTACGTTTGTGTATATGATTTTAAAATATTATTCTTTAAGACTAAGGTTGTTTCACACATATTTTACTTGCCGTTGCTTATATACAAGAATAAATACCTAGTACAAGTTAAAGAAAGGGGCCAGAAAGAATATATAATAAATTTTCTATTAAAATCACTTTTTCAACGTACATATACACATTATACCTTATATTTACCTTACTTATAGGTATTACATACAACCTCTACAACTACTGCTTACGTGCCACTTCATAACTAAAATCCAAAACGCACAAGAGCCTGACTGTAAACAACCCATGAATAGCATTTCCTGAAAACTTTTGGGAAACAAGGAATGTGATTGGATTGTAGTAGGAACCTTCTACCTACCAATAACATTCCTTCATTATCATCATAATCATGTTTTTATCTATCTATCTGCTTAAAGCTGAACACGCAAATGAACTATTCTTTAATCGTTGTAGACACCTATCTAACTACACAAACAAAAAATGATCGCCTTACAATTTAAACATTTATATTCTGCCTCTTTCCTATCTCCAGATAATTTATTTTTCATCCTGGTTCTTCTAATATAAAATTAAAATATGAATGAAATAGTTGAATACACAAACAATTGCTTGCGTTAAGTATGCTTACAAGTATTTTTTATTTCCGGGATGAGTTGTCCTAGGATGAGTTGTGTCTTGGGATGAAACTATCTTACCGACAGAAAATGGTGTGTATTCGTTAAGTTCCTTCAAGTACACAAACCAATTCCCTTATCATAATATTTTCCGAGTATATCATATATTTATTATAATAAAAAGTTAAGTTTTCCAACAAATTATGAATTAATATTCAATACAATGCATTTGGCATAGACCACTGAAAATACTCTTTGTTTTCACCCCGTATTTGTTAAAATTAGTTCCGTATGAGAGCCGAAAGACATGCTATTAAAATAATATATAAATGATGACGATTCGTCCAGACAAAATTTCTATTCAATCACGAAACAACTGCATAACAAAATATTTTAAAGAAAAAATGGAAAATTTGTATCAATACAAATATTAATTTAAATAAAACGCGTCTAACGATTTTCAATCAAAAAAATTGAAAAATGGAGGTTTTTTGACAAATCAAACGGCATTAATATTTTTAAAGGCAAACTTATATTACAGGTATATTTTTGAATCTTATATAGCTACTTTTTAAACAGACTTTTTGCATAAAGGAGCAAGTTCATGCGATCCAGTCGTGTATTTTTAAAGAACCAAACAAAGTTTTATGTCATTATCACTAACCGTGCAATCACTGATTTAAAAATAAGCTTTTCATAAATGCTCGATAACTCAAGATCCTAGAATTATGTACCTACAAATATTTATTAAAACGTGTCCTTGATTTACCTACTTAATGAACTCAAAGCTTTGTTTAAATTTTTTAAACAAAAAGTTTAGGAGGTTCATCATCCCAATTGAAACATTTTCTATCCTTTTGAAAATCGTCCAAGTTAAAATTTTAATTTTTTGAATTATAAGCTAATATAGGTGCATATATTTAAGGGTTTTTATATATAGGCCAAAAAGAAGTTTAAGAGCTTTGTAAGACTATAAAATAGTTAAACGCTGAAAAGCAAACAGTCTGATTAGGATCTTGTAAAAACTCCGCTAATTTTTGGAAACTGGCTAGAGAGCTGAATGGAAAACGTTTTATTATCCACACAAAACTGTCTTCAAATGTAATGCATTCCTTTTTCAATGATCTTTTAAATCTTTAAATCCTGAAATAACGCCGACAAAGTTGCAATGGTGGCACCTGGATAATCGACTTCCTGGACTGTGCATTTACATTTAGCGAGTTGGAAGAAACGCTGGAGACGCAGTATGGGACTGCCTGCTCAAAGAGCACCTTTTAAAACGTTTTAATAAAGTTTTGGAGGGAGAACTGTCGCCAGTTGAATTTCGACATGTTATTATATTTCCAATCCACAAGGATCGTTATTTGATGCAGCTAACTACGCAGGGATTGCCTTTTTAAATGCATTTTAAAAGATATTTACAACGATGATGCATAAGCGTCTTGTAAGTTCGGTTGAGACCGGAAACTTGCTGAAGGAGTTTCAGGCTGGATTTAGACCGGGATATTCAGCAATAGATAAGATCTTAGCAGAGAATTTCTTCAAACAAGGGAAACAAGTATGTACTTTTTATCGATTTTAAAGCAGCTTTGATACAATCGATCGAGGTGCAATATTCTGTAAGTCGTATAGTCTTGGGATATCATTGAAGTATGGTCGCATTCTTGAACACCTATATATATAGAGAAACCAGGGTGGCTGTATGGACAGGTGAAGAACTCTCAGACTGGTTTTAAAACTCATCAGGAGTGAAGCAAGGTTGTACATTAAGCCCTACTTTCTTTGCACTATTCATAGACGACCTTTTAGACTACCTTCGGAGTGGAGTGGATTTCGCAGGAATGCGGATTAAGGCACTTCTGTTTGCAGACGATATAGTCATGTTTTCGTATTCTCCGGAAACTCTGTAGCTCATGACTAACAGGGTTTTCCAGTATTGTCAGCTTTGGAATTTAATAGTAAATATCGATAAATCGAAGGTTATGGTTATTAAAAGTGGTGGTGGACGTAATGCATCAAATGAAAAATGGAAAATATTGAATTTGTGCGAGACTACAAAAACAAATACCTTGGCATTACTGTTACAAATAATTTAAATATGGAGAAACATTTTAAGGAGAAACTGGTTAAAGCTTAAACCGCTATTATATATATAGCGCATAGTAGCAAGTTTAAAGTATTTAAAGCAGGAGTTGAGAGCATACTTTTATATGGATCGCAGGTATTGGGATGTTAAAAGTAGAAATTGGTTGAAAAACTCCTTACGCACTTTATGAAAAAAATATTTCATTTGCCTAAAAATATCCCAAACTACGTTATAATGCTGGAAACTGGTCTCTCTCATTTGTTTATAAGAACATTGAAGTTACAAGTGGACTTCTTGCTTAACGTTTTTACAATGAATGGTCGTGCAAAAGAATGACCATAAAAGCGATACAATAAGGAATTCAGAATAGACTTTTTATCGGAAGATCAAGTGATAACTGTTTTGAATGAAATGAATGTTGTCAAACTTTACGAATTTTGCAAAACTGCGCTTAGATATAGAACAGCTGTAATAAACGAAGATTTCTGATCGTGTTTCTATTCACTGCTTTTTAAATTATTTTTAATCTATCATGAACTGTATATTGTTAAAAAATTATACTTGTAAATACCTTTTTTAATATTGAAAAGTAATTATATTGGGAGCTTTTTACATTCATTGTGTTTTGTTGTCAATCTAGCAGACGGCGATCGGCATGCTATATAATGATTTTTGTTAATATTTTTGTTGTATTGTGTAAATTTTACTTTAATTATTTAAATCTGTATCTATTTATCTATCTATATGATTGTTGGTTTATTATCTTTTAAAATGTGTATAAAATTGAATATCTATCAATTTTACTTTCTCAATTTTGTGCAGCCCTCCTTTCAATTGCATTGTTATCAAGGAATCTATTTATCTTTTGAAACAAAAATCGTTTTCATCTAGGACTTTGAAAGTTTGAACTTCTTAAAGGTGGGTGATCAATTCTTTTTTTAATATATTTTGCTAGCTACCTAACCTTTTCTTGTAAAAGAATAAGATACTAACACAATTATTTAATTGCCTATAACAGTTCAAATTGTATTTCCCTTTTTTCTTATTTTGCGTTTTGCGTATGTTACCAAAAAATATAATCAAATCAAAATACAAATACAAAGTATATTCCATCAATATTTTAGGTACGTTGTTATATAAATATTCCTTGAAAAAAATGTGTTTTTCTCACTCACTCACACTTTCGCTAACTTACTATAGTCTTTCTCTATTTTTGTCTGTTTCAAATTATAACATTTGTAAGTCTCCCGATTGTAAATGGATTTCTCCATTAATGTCTTCACGAGACGTCCTTTCCTTATTTCTGTTTGTTTCGAATTATAAAATTTGTAAGTCTCTCGTCTCAAAATGGATTTTTTCCATAATTTTTTCCACTAGATGTTGCACAAAAAATATCTAGATGCCGCCCTATCCGACTTTCAATATGAGAGTACTATGGTTTTCTATACAAAGCTAAAACCTAATCTTCTAAACGCCACCAGCACTACCTACTGGAAAAACATGGCACAAATATTCACAATGTCAATTTTTGGTGCATCAAATAGTGGACTTCAAAACAGAATCCAAACCTCCTCGAGCAGAGTTGCTATAAAACACATCTGAGTCTCCTTAGTCCTTCGCTTCTTCGGAGGGGTTGTTTTCCCTTTAAATCAAATAAATGTGCTGAAAAAGTTTCCCTTGAAAGTTTAACAATTAAACTTTTTTGCAAAAAGTTACTTTTTTTCATCAGCTTTCAAGTTCAATGGGGGTTGATTTTTCTTTTATTTTCAAAGACGAATTCATTTCGAATTTAAGGGGATGATGAACTAAAATCTTCCGTTCTTACGATCTTCCAGTGGAAAAACCTTCCTATACTCTCAATTTCTGCACCGCACTGAGTGTACAGAGTGTTTGTCCTATTGACAGATATGGGTCATTAGGTGAACTCGTTTTGTGTTACTATTCACGTAAGGGTTTAATTCAAAAATGCTTGCATGGAATATGATGACTTTAATGACCTCTTTAGAGTTGTACGAAAAATATAAATAACAAAAAAATATATTCATAACAAAAATTCAAAATAAAAATAACTCGCTGGATAGCGTTGCGACTTTGAATACCTGAAGTCACTTAAACTTGTTAACGTGTGTATAGCTTTAGCTGTTGGTACTTTTGAGTAGCTGACTTAAACAGACACTTGTTGAGCAAACTTTCTTTGTGCTAGCTTTTGCTTATATTTATTTTTCATTTCGTTTGCATTATTATTGGCATGGGCGTTGGTGTTGAAAAAAGAGAAGTGGTGGTAAATAAAGGTGCGAAGGATAATAGATTTTTTTTGGTGTGGTTTAGTGGGGAATCCTTAAGAGTTTTTGAACGTTGTCGGTTTTTGGTGTTGGTTTTTGTTTAGGAATGATGTTTAGTTTGATTACGTTTTTTTTTAATTTCAGAAACTTTAAAAGTGGCCTCATGTACTAGCAGGGTTCTGGGAACTATTAAAAGAGGCTCCAAATCCAAATAAAAGGTTTAAAACATTCATTTTCACATTTTCAACATTAAAAGCTCATAGTTAGAAGAGATGTTCATTTAAAAAACAAACGTATATCGCCATATCCTTCGTAAATCGTTAATGAATTTCTCAAAAATGGATCTCAAGAACCGAAAATGTTATATGGAAAAAAGTAAACAAATTTTTCGTAGTAAACTCTTCAAAAGGTTGATTTTTTCCACAGCCAAAAGGTTCTATACTGAATTTTTAGCAACACCATCTATCCATTCAATGGTGAATGTTAACTTTTGAAATATTTTAAATATTTTTTTCTTTAAAAATTGATTTTCTATAGAATACTAAAACTTTTAAGACCTTAAAAAAATTAAAGCAAACTACTTTCTAAAGTCAAGTTGTAAGAATATACATTTCCCAAAAACAGCGAAAATGACACTTTTATTAAACTAATGGATGATTGAAAAACAATAAACGTTTCATGTTTATTAATTTAATGTTTATTATATTATTGTTATTCCTTTATTTCATTAAAAAACATTTTTTTTACAATTTGAAAATCAAAGTGATATATATATTTGAACACGGCAAGATTGCCGTCTGCCAGAAAATAAGATTTGCTTTAATAAAATAAATAGCCGGTAGGTTTTCATTAGATTTTTTGTTATATTAAAATAATATAATTTGTTGTTTTACATTTGGTCAAACAGAAAAAAATAAATGATCTTTTGAAAACTATTGATTTTAGCGTTTTAGTTTTAAATTTGTAAATTAATATTTTTAGGAAAACAGAATTTAAGAAAAAAAAAATTAAAAGGTTGAAAAGATTCTTCTAAAGGGTGTCCCAAAATTAACGCAAGGTTTGAATTTGCAGCCATTTGTGCAGTGAAGTGTTGGCAACCCTGAAAAAAAGCAATTTGACAGCTAACAGTATAGGGTTATTAAAAATGGAGCGTTACACGATAGAACAACGTGTCTTCATTATTAAAGAATGTTTCAAAAATAGTAAAAGCTTGGCGGCTGCAGTTCGAAAATTTCATACAAAATATGGTCGGAATAGTGTTTTAACTTCGTCAACTGTGAAGAGATTAATTGAAAAATTCATGGAGACTGGATCCGTTGTAGACGCCAAACACTCTGGTCGTCGAAAAACAAGCCGTTCAAATGTGAATGTCGAAGCAGTGCGTGAGAGTGTTGCTGACAATCCAGGAACCTCAATTCGACTTCGTGGACAAGAATTGCAAATTTCAAGAACCTCTCTGCATCGTATACTCACCAAAGATCGTGTCTTCATGCTTACAAAATTCAATTAACACAACAATTGAAGCCTAATGACCATGGACAGAGAAGAGAGTTCGTTGAATGGATTATTGAACATTAACAAATGGACCCTGATTTTTCGAGCAAAATCTTCCTAAGCGATGAAGCACATTTTCATCTTGATGGCTTTGTCAATCGCCAAAATTGCCGCATTTCGGGTTCGGAGAACCCACATGTGATTGTAGAAAAACAAATGCATCCACAACGCGTGACTGTATGGTGTGGATTTTGGGCTGGAGGTATAATTAGGCCATATTTTTTTGAAAATGATGCTGGTCAAGCAGTGACTGTTACTGGTGCTCGATATCGCGACATGATTACACAGTTCTTTCTGCCAAAATTGGATGATATTGATGTGTCCAATATGTGGTTTCAACAAGACGGTGCCACATGTCATACAGCCCGTGAAACAATTCAATTACTGCATGAGACATTTCCAGGTCGTGTACTCTCTCGTTTCGGTGATCTAGATCGTGTGATTTAACACCATTAGACTTCTTTTTATGGGGTTATTTGAAATCACAAGTCTATGTCAACAAGCCCACAACCACCCGTGCATTAAAGGAGGAGATTCAACGCTGCACCAACGAAATTCAGAGACATTTATGCAGAATGGTCATGGAAAATTTCAACAAAAGAGTGCGCATGTGCGTGCAAAGCCGTGGAGGCAATTTGTCCGATGTGTTATTCCATACATAACCCTATCCTATGTACTTTACGAGTCAATAAAAATATAACTATCGAAAGACTAAAAACGGCGTTTTCTATATCATTTAAATCTTGCCTTAATTTTGGGACACCCTTTATAATTAAAAACATGGTCACAGAGCATGAAGAGATTTGTCCACCCAACGGATCCGTTCATTACACCAACATTTGTTTTCTAGAGAGGAAACTATGTTGAAAATAGAGCCTTCGAATTTTTTGTAGCATCGGACAAATAGCTATGAAATGGTAAATATCTTCACGCTCATTTCTGTTACAATTATTGCAAATGAGAGGTAGATCTGACCGATGCGGAATATAATTCAAGTTCAATATTTCAACATTTTCTATGAAAATTGTACCTAAAGCTCTCGCAGAAAGTCTATTATTGAAATAATTTGTCGCATTAGTATTTAAAGAGTGGCTTAGATTTCTATATATTTCTCTTGTGAACGATGATGATGCTCTATTTAAATGTTTAGGATATATACTTTTTAATTAACTTTTGCGATAAGATTCAAAAAGATACCTTACCAGTTATCTATGTTAATCTCATTCGGTTCAAGAGAAACATTATGCAATCGGGCAAGTTGAGTCCATTCCTTAAATGGCGATGCTTCTGTTTGCAAAAGAACCTTCATGATAGATGCGTGAAGATTCGAACTTAGTTTACTCATTATTCTTGTTAAAAAATCTGCATGCAATTTCAAATTTTTAATATAAATCGGCACAATTCTAGACTTAACACGAATTGCATAGGTTGGAGTCGAATAAGGTAACCTAAATAATCTTTTGAAAAATAGGTGTTGTATCAACTCAAATACTTCAAAATAGGTGTGACCAAAAACTTCACTATCGTAAGACAAGCAAGTGTTAATGGTTGCTTTAAAAACTCGATATTTAAATCTAAATTTTATGTTAGCAGACATCAACACTCCTAGATATTTGAATTCCTGTACTATTTCAATAGGTTGGTTGTTAAGGAACCACCTTTCTTCCCTCTTGTACAACTCTTTGCCTTAAATACCATTATCTTTATTTTCTCTGCGTTTATTTTAAGGTGCCAGATATTGCAGTCATTTGAAACCAATTCGAAACCTCGGCCCATCCCAAACTGTAGCATAAGTTTTACATACAAATTTTTTTTAGAAATTTTCTAGATATACCAAGTGAAGCCATTTTGTAAATGAGAGCTTGTCGATTGAAGGTATCAAATGCAGCTTTTCAGTCGATAAAGCAAGCATACATCTTCTTTTGTTTTTGGATAAATTTGTTAGCAATACTCGATCAAGCAAAAAATATGGTTGACATTTGAAAAGCCCTCACGAAAACCAGCTTGAAACATACTTAAGCGATTGTTTGATTCTACCCAATTGATAAGTCTTTTGTATAGGATGTCAACAAGGATTGGAAATGGGATGCCAGAACTTCAGCTTGTAATACACTTGAAGACATACGATTCTTTGAATTTTTACACCTTTCTAAGCTGGTCGCTAAATTAAGTGTTAATTTAACTTTTTAGCCTCGAAGACCTGTTTCTATAAGATATGCAGACTTAAAATGGTCTGTGAAGGTTTAATCTTTCTCGGAATCTCTCTCCCTCTTGAGGTATCCATTTAAGCATTGGTTTTTTTTGAGAGATCACATTTTTCTAGAAAAGTTCCTCATTGTCTGGATTTTAGATTATGTTTGAAAAAAAAACTACATTGCAACACAATTTCTAAGATGTGTGTGTGAAATGCACAAAAAACCCTCTAAATCTAAACTATTGAATTTTAACTCTTAAATATGGCATATTTAGAATCTTGGAATTCTTTCATATGTAGGGAGTCGTCCAAATTGAATTAGTTAGACCACATCTTGATGAACAACAGTGTTCTAAAATAATCTAATAAATAAAGTTGTTTCTTTAGCCCGTGAAATATTTAAATGTTAGGTTCTCTCCTTAAAAAACATTAAACAACATTTTAAAGCGGTGCTCAAAAACTCATCTTTATGTCAAGTCTGGATCAGCCCTTGCTTCAATTTAGGCTCAAACTCAATTGGCTATTGAAGAATTTTTTTTGTGTATTACTTAATATTTCACATATCTATAGGTATACTAATGTACTTAAGCTATACCAAAAATACTTCATTTACCAAGACGGGAATTTTTCGTTCGTTTCACTCTTTAAAACCATTACATTGACGTATTTGTAATTTTGACAATTAGTCCATGAATAGAAGTGAAAACCAACAACAAAACGATGTAGTGGGCTAGCGGCACTTTGCAAAGCAACAACAAAATGTGGAGGTGAATAAGTTTTTTCAGATTTTTTTTTTCTTTTTTCGATGAAAAAGTCAGTTTTAAGCTTTACTTTTGCAGTCATTTTGTTGATAGCAAAAAAATGTACATTTTTGTCTTAAAAAAGGCATGTTCATCATCAGTTTATTTTAATTAATACATTAATTTACAATAATCACCACGAATTTCTTTAAATTTCAGAATTCACCTCGGATTATTGTATATTAAAGATGCGTTCGAAGAATCATCAAGTTAAGAGTGCGAACACAATTTATTGAAACCTACTAAATTTTCGTTAGTGAAAAAGTTAAAAAAAAAGTATAAAATTAATTTATACAAGTGTATTATTAGTTTTTAAGATTGCAACTATTTTTCAATTTCATTTCATTTTAATAGATATTAGATTTAAAAAAGTTAAAATACCTTTGCCATAACGTTCTTGATTGATGGAATCATACATGGATTTGCTATCAAAAAGAAAAATGTAGGTAACATATTTAAGGAACATACAAATTTAGCATTAATAATATTTTATTGTTCACATTGTAAAAAGAAATTCTCATTTGCTACTTATTTCGTACAGATCCTTTTATATGATTTTTTTTTTAATTAAAATAGGTTTGTGATCGCTTTTAAGACTAGAATTTAAATTCAGGAACATACTAACCATCAAAATAGACCAAACAATTTTCGAATAACAGAATGATTTATGAATCCACTTCATGAAAAATCATTAAAAAAAACTTTTTAACGAAATTTTTACTTAATCGCAAGGCTGCGAAGTGAGTACTAAGGTAGTATTTGTACTACCCTAGCATTCACTGTACTCCCGTACTCCCCTCACCTTGATTGTCCTTCGCTCGAAAATGTTCAAAACTTTTTCAAAAATTCATTAATAATCGTGTTACTACAAAAAATAAAGTGGCATCAACACTGTATGTATATTTCGTAGTAGCCAGTTGTCATTCCTTGTCAGTTGCATAAATTTACAATAAAAACTATAATTCAAGATGGAAAAGTAAGTTTAAAAACAATAGCTTGATACCTTGTATTAAGCTGAATAAATAAATAAATAAATAAATACAAAATTGTTTTTTCTTCATTATTTTATCAAACAAATACTATTTATCAAAATATAGGTACCTAATCAAATATAAAAAGAATACTCCTGCGACGCTTCTTACAGTGGAAAATTCATGTTCATCATCAACGTCAGCGCGGCTGCCCACTACTTAGTGAACACCTTATAGGAGGCCAGTAAGGAGCCGTGTTATCCGGCTCCCCATCCTTGGAGCTATACTTAGGATCTGGCCCTCCAGGTTGGGGGTTGTGCTTCGGGGTGACTTCCTGGCCACGTAAAAGCTTTCATAGTTGCGAAGCACAAACACGCCTCGGATACGGACGGATTTACTGTTGACAACCAACGCAAACGAATAAAGGACAACGAACTTAGGATACTATTAGGTCCCTTAACAGACCACGTGCGGCCGAAGAATTAGCGGAGGCCCTAGAACGATATAAAGCAGATATCACCGCCATCCAGGAAATACGATGGGATGGGCCGGGCAAAAAGAGGATGAAAAACTGCGATATTTACTATGGTGACTGCTACCACGAAAACCAACAGCGCTTATTTGGATGCGGATTCGTCATTGGAGCCAGACTTAGGCAAGAAGTCTTGAGCTATAGGTGCATCAATGAGCGCCTCATGACCACACGCATCAAGGCTAAATTCGGCAACATTAGACTGATATGCGCGCACGCCCCCACAGAAGAGAAAGACGACAACACCAAAGATATGTTCTTCGAGCTCTTAGACAAAACATATGAGCAGTGCCCTAGCTACGATATTAAAATAGTCCCGGGCGATTTGAGTGCCAAGCTAGGAAGGGAAGACATCTTTGCTGGAATAATCGGGAAGAACAGCCTGCACGACAACACTTCCGACAATGGATTCAGGCTCATAGATTTTGCTGCGGGACGAAACGTCATGGTAGCCAGTATGCGTTTTTCACACCTCAACATCCACTACCTCGTTGTAGCCAAGGTAGCACTTCGGATTTCCAGACCCAAGGCAAAAAAGGGAGGCGCTGGGAGAAGGTACAACGTCGAACGGCTACAATCGCCAGATATCGCCAAATCCTTTTCCGACCGAGTTACAAGTAACCTCTCTCGAAGTTCTCTGCCGCCAACACAATGTATCGAAAACCAGTGGCAACATTGCCAAGATGCAATCAGAGAAGCCGCTTCTGATGTGCTGGGTTTCAAACAGCCACCAACAAGGAACCCCTGGTTTGATGAGGAATGTCGGCAGGCAAATGCAGCCAAACAACAGGCACGCAAAGCGGCGCTGCATAAAAGGACGAGAGCTGCTCGTGAGCTCTATGAGCAGAAGAGGCGAAAGGAACGCCGACTTCTCAGAAGAAAAAAGAGACGGCATGAGAAGCGTGCGGTCGAAGATGTTGAGAGGTATAAAATCATTAATGAGGTTCGAAAGTTTTATGAACAGGTGAAACGAAATTCACAGGTACATAAACCTAAAACCGAAGGCTGCAAAGACGAAAGTAGAAACATCATAGTGGAACCACAGTCAATGCTGAGGATATGGAAGGACCACTTCTGCAGACTGTATAACGGCGACGAAGAACAGAATTCCGCAGTCAGGCAGGATGATCCATTCAATATGGACGACGAAAGCCAACAATCACGTCCTCCCGACTTAGACGAAGTAAAGATTGCCATATCTAAGTTGAAGTCTAATAAAGCCGCTGGAGCGGATGCCGAGCTCTTTAAAGCAGCTGGAGATAAGTTGGTTCGGAGCATGCACCAACTTATCTGTAAGATATGGTCAAAAGAAAGCATGCCCGATGAATGGAACCTCAGTATTGTTTGCCCGATCCTGAAAAGGGAGACCCTCTAATCTGCACCAACTATAGAGGAATCAGTCTACTTAACATGGCCTATTAAATTTTCTCTGCCGTAATATGTGAACGTCTAAAGCCCATCGTCAACAAACTGATAGCTCCTTAATAGTGTGGTATTAGACCAGGAAAGTCCACAGTTGATCAAATATTCACATTACGGCAAATCCTGGAAAAAACTCAAGAACACCAAATCGACACCCACCATCTTTTCATCGAGTTCAAGGTCGCATGTGACAGCATCTACAAAAACGAGCTGTATAGAGCCATGTCTAGTTTTGGCATCCCTGCCAAACTCGTCCGTTTGTGCAGGATGATCATGGAGAATTCACGCTGCTCCATAAAGGTTGGAAACAACTTAACAGAACCTTTTGATGTCAAAAAAGGTTTTAGACAAGGTGATGCGCTGTCATGCGATTTTTTTAACATCGTGCACTATCTTTCAAAAGTCTGTCCAATTACTGGCATATGCTGATGACATTGACATAATTGGAAGAACTCAGCGTGATGTCAAAGGGGGCTTTGTGATTATTGAGGCAGAGGCGGCAAAAATGGGTTTAACGGTTAATGAGGGCAAAACAAAGTACATGCTGTCGTCTAGAAAGGACATACAACACCGACGTTTTGGTCCAAACGTCACAATCGACAGACGTAACTTTGCGGTAGTCAAGGACTTCGTCTACCTAGGCTCCGCTGTAAACGCAGAAAACAACACCAGCGCTGAGATCAAACGCAGAATAACTCTTGCTAACGGCTGTTTCTTTGGACTAAGAAAGCATTTGAGTGGTAAAGTCCTCTCTCGAGGGACCAAAGTGTTGCTATATAAGACCCTTATCATCCCCGTCCTGCTATACGGTGCAAAAGCATGGACCATGACATAAAGCGGATGAAAGCACCTTGGGTCGCTTCGAGAGAAAAGTTCTTCGTGTGATCTACGGTCCCGTATGCATCGAAGGGGAGTGGAGGAGAAGATGGAACGACGAACTGTACGGGCTGTACAGCGACGTAGACTTACCCAGAAGAGTAAAAGTCCAACGACTAAGATGGCTGGGTCACGTAGAGCGCATGGAATGCTCCGGCTCGAAAAGTCTTCGAATCCGCACCCACAGGACAGCGCAGTAGAGGAAGTTCGCGGATCAGGTGGCGCGCACAAGTGGAAGTTGACCTCACCCAACTTGGAGCGCGAAACTGGAGACATCTAGCTAGGGACCGAGCAAGATGGAGAAGTTTGTTGGGTGAGGCCCTAGTTCACACAGGACTGTAGCGCCACCTTAAGTAAGTAAGTAAGTAATAAGGCATTATGGAGTATGGATATATTTAAGGTGCCCCCATAGAAAAATGTTCTGTTTAAATCACAAGATCTTTTTGGCCAAGTCAAATAACTTCTTTCAGAAATAACTCGACCAGGAAATTATTCTTAAAACATTGCAATTATTTTATTTGTTTATTGAAACTCATAAATACAATTAACTACGAACTATAGTAGCAATATCATCGCTCTTGTTCATAAGCAAAATCCATGGTTTAGAAACTTTACATTACTAACTTGTCCCAAATGCTCAATTTTGTCGACGAAGAAGAAGATACTTCAAGACAAACTATAAATAGTGCTTTATAGCCTTGCGATAGTGACTGCAAAATGTTCACTATTTTTGTTTGAATTTTAGTAAACACAATAAATACACTCTTACAGTAACCAAAAAGTTTACATTTTTGAATTTTTCATCAATGTCTCCATAACTTATGTTTGCTTTTGGTACTTTTTATTTTATATTCCGAAGCCTGAGTTCATTTGAAGTGAAAATCAAAGTAAATCTATCCATTTGAACTTTTGAAAATATTTTGTTAACATTTGTAACTCTTAAAAAAAAGGCCTTCTATTAGCTTTTTAAAATTATGTATGCAAGTTTTTGAGATAGTTTTTTTTTTCAACAAAATATGTGACGATTTTCAACATGTTTAATTTATTTCTTCAAATCAATATCTCACTTAAAGTTTAAGTTTCCGAAATGTGCATATACGTCGTTATTAAATTTTGCCTACGGAACATATTTAAAACATTCTTTTAAACATTTAAAGACTTAGATAATACTTAAAAAACTTGACGCAAGGGCGACAAACAACAAAATCATCAAAACAAAAAATTTAAAATTGAAAATAAAAAAGGAACTTAATTTCGTAGCATATCGCAACTTTTCTACGAATAAAGTAATTGCTGTATTGTACATAAATAATAAAAATAAATGCAAAAGTATTTTACTATAGTTTTATGATATTACAAGCTACTCGGAATTTAAAAAAATGCTTTACAAGTTGTTGCATTTTGAGGAAAGTAAATACATTTCGTAAGGTTAAGGTAAATAAAATAACTTTAACAGGATTTTGCTGTTATATATATTTATAGAAGTAGGAAAAATAAGTAGAAAATTATATTTCTCCACAAATTTTATGGAAATTCCATTTTAAGATTTCGAATGGTTTCTTTAAACTGAAGAAGAGCAAGGAGAGGAGGAAAAATATAATAAGAATTTAAATTAAATTATTTTATGGTGAATCTACTCTGGCTAATTTCATAGTAATTCACTTTACATTAAGGAACATTTAAATTCAAAATTCTTGCGTTGTAATTTTTTAGATGTTTTTTTACATATTGTTAAACAAAAAACTATAACAATTAATAAAGCTTAATTACACCATTGACTTAATAAAGTTGTGGAAATATCAATTTAATAATCAAAGTCATGCATTGCACACATTTTAGCCTATTTAACAAATTATCTAAATAAAGTAAGTAAGTAAAAAAATGGGTGAAATTACAAATTATTTGTCTGCATTCGATTCCAATTTAGTATAATTATCGTTTAGGTGTGGACCTTGGACGAAACAGTGTTATATTATCATTAAATTTAAATAAAGTTGTTGAACAAAAACGTTTTCAAAATGGTACTTCGAAAGCGGAACTACAACCAAAACTTTAACAATAACAACTTCTCATAGAAATAGTTATAGGATTGAAATCGGTCCCATTTTTCGAATTGAATTGAATTTTTCTACGTTTCAAGATCACTAGAATCTAAATAAAAGATTTTTAGATCGAATTCTGTGTTTGCGAGTGTACGTTCGTTCGTAGGTTCGATAATTTTTTGTCGTCGTCCATATCTCAAGAACCAGTAGTGACATTGGCTTCAAAAATTTGACAATTAAAAAAAGACAAAACAACCCATGGATAACGACAACATTAATAGAGGTTTGTAGAAAAGGGATATTCTGTACAAAAGATGGAAAAATAATTGGAGAAATTTATAAATAAAAAAAATAATTGGGAGGCGTAATAGTCCGTTGAGAACTAGGGCCTAGTAAATTTTAACACTCAAACATTCCTGTGTGTGAGTCATCTTGTCAGAGATGAAGGCGACCAGCAGTTTAAAGCCGAATCCTAAGTGCATATTTTTTGAGAAAGCACTTTTCAAGATAAGAACTACTCTTGGAGGATTTGTCAATTCCTCGCAAGAGGAAGTGACCGAGAAAAAAACTTTAGATGGTATAGACATGGATTGAATGCAGGACCTCTGGCATGACAGTCTAATGCACTTTTTTTTGTAATTTTATTTTTATTAATTCAATATTAAACCTATCTTAAAGCTAGACAAAAATTCATAAAACTAGCCTAATTAACCATAACTTACAACTAAGTCACTGGTCCCATACGGGCACTCTATGCTCAACTATAGCACTTAATACTAATGCCATTCTATTAGATCTATTATACTTCAACTAATATCAAAATCCTATTTTTATTTTTACTTACCCTAATATAAAAATTAAAGCTAACTTAAACTACCTATTTTATCTATAAACTACTTAAACACTAGAACAACCACAGCAGCAAATCTAACTATCTAACATTTTTTGTTTTTCATATTTTGTTGTCTTTTTTTAATTTTATAAGATCAACGATGATAATATTGCGTCAATTCTTGCTCGTATCCCTCGTGGCCCTAGCCAACGGAGTCTGGAACAGAATTGTCTCCAATTTATGGATATTTATTTTCAGTTTCCAGTCGTCACAATATCGCTGAATCTTGTCGAAATCACGCTGCAAGAGAATTCTAATAATCTCAACCTTTCGGGCCGTTCTGCACGCAATTAGATCGTGATGTGTAAATGCTAAAAAGAATCGGCGAATTCACCGCTCCCTGTTAAAGACCATTTTAAATTAAGAATGTTGTGGTAGAAGTGACATTGCCACTTTCGACAGCAAACTTTCAAACAATGGCTTGCTTATGCCAAGCCTGCTTAGTCAGAGCCCTATTGATGATTTTTTCAAAAACTTTTTGACCGAAGATTTGACGGGTTGGAGTTGTCCTTTTCCTTTTTCGGATGAACCACAGTGGTCTTCCAATGAACTGGATAATATGCATTATTCATTATTGAAAAGTGTGGTGTAAATATCAATCGCCTCCATCGATAAATGTCTTAGCACAACTTTGGGTATACCATCGACACCTACAGACTTTTTGTTTTTTTATTAAAATGAAAATGAGCTGATGCTCAACCTTCGTCACTAACAGGGGATTTGGTCCCGTTTGCTCGGCGATTATGGCATTTGCCAAGGAGTCGTCATTGAACCGCATGAAACCGCGGTTTTCAAATAGCCATTGTGTTGTATCATTTCGAAGGTAAAAGTGATTAAGTAGGGCTCTGTTTTTCAGGTCACATTCACCTTGTACACTTGCTGGAAGGCAGCGCCCAACGCCTCCACTTTTCCCTTCGGATCTTCAATTATGTAAAAGTCATCGTCAAAGATGGATTCTTCTGGAACTATTTGCGCTGTCCTGAGTACTTGCCTGTTTTCTCCAATTCCTTGGAGTATCAGACACGGAAGATCATTATCGTTTTTTTTTTCCTGAATATCTTGTTGATTTTAGGGAACTAGGGTCACTGAAATTAACCCAGTACTTGTTAATTGATTACCTGTAGTTCTCCTTGATCAACAGAGTCCAATGCACTAACCATAATGCTACGAGTACCAAATCGCAGAAATTTGGCCTATGAAAAAGGGTATAAAACCCTACGTAACGAAACCAATAAACACATAGCTGTACGAAAATCAAACAATTACAAGAATAAGTTTTAAGTCTCATTAACGAAATACTAGGAATATAGACGAAACATTGGAAAAACAAATTCAATAGAGACTGCAACACTATCAATGGAATTAGTTGAGTTTTTCTCTTCTCAGACCCCTTAAGGGGTATGCACCGGACTAAACAGGTCTGAGGACCTAAGACAATATAACAACGTGAAACAACATCAATGACTTAGTGAAAAGTTCAATATTTTCATATGCATTTGACGTCTCTGGGATTGAAAGCATTCTCAATACACTTGAAAAAATAAGACTTCAGAATTTGATGGAAACAAAGCAATTGATATAAAAAGCTATTCTATTCTATTCTATTCTATTCTATTTTTTTTATATAATTTACAGGCACTCAAGGGCTTATTAGTACCTTTTATATGTTTAGATTTAAACACAGTGCGAACATTAGGAAAATAGGGAAGGATTAAAGAGGAGATACCGGTACACATTGGTCTTAAAGTTCCGAACAACAAAATGGGAGGGAAAAACAGAGTTGGCCAATGCATTCCACATTCTCGATGTGCGTTTTAAGAAAGAATCTCTATACTTGACAGTTCGCCCGAAGGACAAGGATGTGAATATAGAAGCGAGGGTACTGTCGTCAGCGAAACAGTTTAATGAATTAGAAGTGGCAGACAAAAGATCATTTATGAATATAAAGAAGAGAGTCGGAGACAAGACGGGGGACATCAGCATTTATTTAATGAATTTCAGACTTAAAACTATCTAATACTACTTGTATTGAACGGTTAGAAAGGTAATTTCTAATCCAACGGAGAAGAGATTTATCAAAACCAAGTGCACACATTTTCAATAAGAAAGCTTGGAGCTAAACTCTATCAAATGCTTTTGAAATATCAAGTGCAATAATCTTACTTTTTCCAAACCGAGGTAAAAATTTGTTTCACTGTGAGATAAACCATGAGATCACCAGTGGACCTATTGCTACGAAAGCCATACTGTCGGTCATTAAGAAGCTTCAAGATATTTCTTGGGCTGATAATTAATCAGCGTTTCCATGACCTGGAAAGAAGTAACATGCATTGCACACATTTTAGCCTATTAAACAAATTATCTAAATAAAGTAAGTTAGTAAAAGATGGGGGAAATTACAAATTATTTGTCTGCATAAAACACTGTTTCGTCCAAGGTCCACACCTTATCATTAAATTTAAATAAAGTTGTTGAACAAAAACGTTTTCAAAATGGTACTTCAAAAGCGGAACTACAACCAAAACTTTAACAATAACAAATTCTCATAGAAATAGTTATATGATTGTAATCGGTCCCATTTTTCGAATTGAAAATTTTGACATTTTTCGACGTTTCAAGATCACTAGAATCTAAATAAAAGATTTTTAGATCGATTTCTGTGTGTGCGGGTGAACGGTCGTCCGTAGGTTCGATAATTTTTTATTGTCGTCATTATTTCAAGAACCAGTAATGACATCGGCTTCAAAAATTTGACAATTAAAAAGACAAAACAACCCATGGATAACGACAACATTAATAGAGGTATGTAAAAAAAGGGATATTCTTGGGAGGTGCAATACCCGTTGAAAACTAGGGCCTAGTAACTTCCAACACTCAACCATTCCTGTTTGTGAGTAATCTTGTCAGAGATAAAGGCGACCAGAAGTTTAAAGCCGAATTTTTTGAGAAAGTTTTTTTCATGATAAGAACTACTCTTGGAGAAATTGTCAATTCCTCACAAGAGGCAGTACCCGTGAAGAAAACTTTAGATGACATAGACAGGGATTAAACGCAAGAACTCTGGCATGACAGTCCAACGCACTAACCATCATGACACGTGTACTATACATCGGAGAAATTCGGCCTATGAAAAAGAGTATAAAACCCTATGAAACGAAATCAATAAACATATAGCTGTACGAAAATGAAACTAAATATTACAAAAATAAGTTTATACAATTTAAAATGGATTCGAGAAAGGAAAGAAAAGGAATATATACAAAAAATTGGAAAAAAAAATGAAATGACAACATTATGAATAGAATGGTGGAGTTTTTCTTTTGTCAGACAGAAAAAATAATTTAAAAGTGCAATATAAGAACGTCCCTATGCCCCTAAAGGGTATGCAACGGACTTAACAGGTATGAGGACCTAAGACAATATAAAAACCTCAAACAACATTAATGACTAAGTGAAAAGTTCAATATTTTCAAATGCATCTAACGTCACTGAGATTGAAAGCATTCTCAATATACTTGGAAAAAATAAGTCTCCAGAATTTGATGGAAACAAAGCAACTGATATAAAAAGCTATACGGATGTATTTGCTGCTATTCTATTTTATTCTATTCTTTTTTTAATAATTTACAGGCTCGGGGTTATTAGTAACATTTATATGTTTATATTTAAACACAGTGCGACCATTAGGAAAATAGGGAAGGATTAAAGAGGAGATACCGGTGCACATTGGTCTTAAAGTTCTGAACATCAAAATGAGAGGGAAAAACAGAGTTGGCCAATGCATTCCACATTCTCGATTTGCAATTTAAGAAACAATCTCTATACTTGACACTATGCCGGAAGGACAAGGATGTGAATATAGAAACGATTATGAAAAGTTGAGGGTACTGTCGTCAGCGAAACAGTTTAGTGGATTAGAAGTGGCAGACAAAAGATCATTTATGAATATAAGGAAGAGACTTGGAGTCAAAACGGAGCCCTGGGGGACACCAGCATTTATTTTATGAATTTCAGACTTAAAACTATCCAATACTACTTGTATTGAACGGTTAGAAAGATAATTTCTAATCCAAAGGAGAAGAGATTCATCAAAATCAAGAACACACATTTTCAATAAGAGAGCTTGGTGTCAAACTCTATCCAATGCTTTTGAAATATCATGTGCAATAATCTTAATTTCTCCAAAACGATATAAAGATTTGTTCCACTGTTTGATGAGATAAACCATGAGATCACCAGTGGGCCTATTGCTATGAAAGACATACTGTCGGTCATTAAGAAGCTTCGAGATTTTTCTTGAGCTGATAATTAATCAGCGTTTCCATTACCTTGGAGAGAAGGGACGTGAGTGCTATTGGCATTTTCCGGTAGCGTCGAATTAACAGCAAACTGCGCTGAGAGCAAATTGGCCTTATCAACCGAGCTTACCAAGGATGACGTGGTGTTTCGTACGTTTTTTTTACAAAAGAAAAGAAATTTGTACTACATTTGTAAAAATATCTGCGCTGGAATCTACGTCATCATCGATTAATTATATTGACCAGTTAAAGTTCCTGAAGAATTCATTGAGACCGTCCCAGTTGGCTTTCTCGTATTGCCAAATGGTTCTCATAGGAGTTTTTTCTTTAACTGGGTTTTTAAGACATTAGAATTTTGCAGATACGATACAATGGTTTGATGTGCCTAGAGGCGGTAATACACTGATTGTGTATTTATAAGGGTCAGGGGTAAGAAACAAGTCTAGGGTGTTCGCGGATTGGCCTGCAACGTCAGGGATTCGAGTTGGCTCATCAACAAGCTGAGCTTAGTTTATTTAACTCAGCACAGATCTCAACATACCTTCCTAAAACCACTTATTGACAAAACCCTACCCATACGCAAAAAGTGTTACTGATAGTATGCGAAGCTTCACTTTCTAAGTTTGATAAGATAATTGGTGTTAAAATAAATGCAATTGTTTTTTCAAAACCATTCTTTTAAAAAACAATCAAAAGGATAAATTATCATTCAAAACAAGGTTTATTTTATTTTAAATTTCAATTTATAATTCCAGTTGCCATATCGAAATACATATTATATTTGAATAATTTTTGAATTGTTGAACTTTAAACTTTCTAAAGAAACATTGTTTAGGGTCAAATGAAAATCATTTCATATTGGTACATCTATCCTTTTATCGATTCCCCTAGAGCTTCAATGACAGACGAGTTCGAGTACACACAATGCACAATACCAGCACAAGTATTCTATTTCCTGTATCAATGGCAATGTCCTGGGCACTAATCAAAGTTTTGTGGACTTCCGGACAGAGTATCCGAAATACCTCAAATCTAGCAATTTTGATCCCTTCAAAAATATATATCTATTATTAAAAGTATTTCTATCACCTTCTCTGTCATCCCATCCAGGGGAAGTAAGGAAGACAAAAAAACAAAAACAGCATCCATTTTTCTTTCCTCAACAATTCTGGATGGATGGACCAAAAAAGGATATCCAGAACTCATACGAAGACGACGACGAACGTAGGTATACAAAAGGACATTCGTGCGTGTTTTTCTCTATCCAGGGCCAGGCTGTATTATGTTCTCAATGTGTTTAGTGAACCCTCTGTCCCCCTAAACTCGACCTCAACCTCAGAAATGAAAGTAAATATTCGTTCGAGACTGTGGTTTTATTTCATACTTCTGATGCATAACTAAAGTTTCTTA
The DNA here is from genome assembly GCF_945859685.1 of Eupeodes corollae. Taxonomy (NCBI): domain Eukaryota; kingdom Metazoa; phylum Arthropoda; class Insecta; order Diptera; family Syrphidae; genus Eupeodes; species Eupeodes corollae. The sequence goes on along the minus strand of NC_079149.1, from coordinate 60,337,322 downwards.
ACAAAAGGACGTTGAAGTGACTTCATTAATGTTGAATAGTGGATATCATATGTATACAAATACATACTTTATGCTGTAGATATAAAGGTACCTATGTTAGTTGAAGGACATAGTATTAGTAAAGATATTCTTCATTACTTTACTACCAGAATACCATACACCTTCCTAACCTACTACGACCGACCTTCCCCTAAATCTGTCGTCATTTAAGGGTTCAAATGTGACCACATTTCAATCCACCATAGCAATAAGAGATTCCAGAAATATTTTATCCTTTCTAATAGTGTCCTGCTGGTTTTGTCATTAAAAAATATATAATATCTTCAATGTTGGACAAAGTTTATTTTTCCAACAGAATCTTTAGTCATTTTTCCTTGAAAATTGGATTAACCTTCTTTAGAAAAAGAAAAAAAAATTGTTAACTTGAGATTGTCGTGACATACAAATTAAATTAAGAAGTACTTCGTGGTATTTTACCCTCTTTTTGTGTGTATGTATGTTTTTTTTTAAGAAACAAATATTACAATAACAACATAATAATTCTATGATACTTCCCATAATAGAAACACACCAGCTTTTGTATATTTTGCGTTTCGGGTTGCCATGGTTTCGAAGGATAGCTTAATTGGTTTTTGTGGTTTAAGCCGCATTAACTGAAAACATATTAAATCTATTGAACCATAAAATTGATTAATATCCCAAATCAAAATTCTGTAAGAGTATAAGTATGTTTTTAATGAATTATAGGAAATGGTTATGAGAAAGAGATGTTGAATGTGGAAATATCTAAGATGAAGTATACGTTTTCTGTTTGTGGGTGAATTTTAACGAATATGGTTTTCACACTGAAACGGAATCACGGATCTCAGCAACAAGAGAAGAAAGTCGAATTAATCAAACCAATATACATGTGGTATGACACAGCACCGTGAGATTTAGTCATTTAATGTTTTGCTTATGGTTGTTTTGTATTTTGACTTTATAGACAAAAGTTCTGTATACAAATAAAATTAATGTGTGCTTCCATCGATCTTCTTTAGACTATGACATACTTTATAGATGATATAAATTTGAGTTCATTGTATATTTTTGCTTCTTAATTGATTATTGTGTGAGTGATAACTAATATAACTATGCCACTGTTGCAAAGAGGAAAAATGTACACAAGATAAAAATCTGATAAGAAAGTCTAAACATTTGTAGAGTGTTGTACAGATACTGACACAGATAAAGACGGAGGGTCCTTGAATTCATATAAAGTCGACCATTTTTGAAATAATTTAAACGTTTTGTTCAGGGTTCTTATGATTTTCGAGGAATTTTATTCAACCCTCAACCCATTTCTCAAAACCCACCTCTGTCTATCAACTTCTACTCTCACCTTCCGTGGTAAACATCGGGTGACTAGTACCGCAGCTGGAGATTGGGTTCCATCCCCAGTTGAAAGTTGTTGGGGGCAGGAAACGAGAGGGGGGAGAGGTGTTTCCAATAAGGCATTTCTCCTCATCCAGGGGGCAGCGAAGGAATTCCCATGATGGAATCAACGGTGGCGTCTAACAGTTCCAGTAAGGTTGGAATACTTAGTGAGCACCTTATAGGGCATAAGACTTATTCGGAGCCCAGGCCCATAAGGCGCGGTTTTATCTGGCTCACCGTCCTTGGAGTTACACTAAGGATCGGGCCCTCCAGGTTGGGGGTTGTGCCGTCGGGGTGACTTCCTGGCCACGTAAAAACATCACAGTTGTAAAGCACCAACAAGCATCGGATACGGACGGATTAACTGTTGACAACGTACGCAAACGAATTAAGGACAACGAACTTCGGATATGCACGAGGAATGGTAGGTCCCTTAACAGATCACGTGCGGCCGAAGAATTAGCGGATGCTCTAGACTGCTGTAAAGCAGACATCACCGCCATCCAGGAAATACGATGGGATGGGCCGAGCAAAAAGAAAAGGAAAAACTGCAACATTTACTATGGTGACTGCTTGTCTTGAGCTATAGGTGCATCAACGAGCGCCTCATGACCATCAACATCAAGGCTAAATTCGGCAACATTAGCCTGATATGCGCGCACGCCCCCACAGAACAGAAGCATGACAACAATAAAGATTTGTTCTTCGAGCTCTTAGACAAAACATATGAGCAGTGACCTAGCTACGATATTAAAATTGTCTTTGGCGATTGGATGGGAAGACAAACAGCCTGCATGGCAACACTTCCGACAACGGATTCAGGTTCATAGATTTTGCTGCGGGGAGAAACGTCATGGTAGCCAGAATGCTTTTTCCAAACCTCAACATCCACATAGGAACTTGGAGTTCTCCAGATCAATCTACCGTCAACCAGATTGACATTATTGCGATCGACGCCAGGCACGTTTCCAGCATCATGGATATCCGAACTTTCCGAGGAGCTAACATCGAATCGGACAACTACCTCGTTGTAGCCAAGGTAGCACTTCTGGTTTCCAGACCCAAGACAAAACAGGGAGCTGCTGGGAGAAAGTACAACGTATCGAACGATCACCAAATCCTTTTCCGACGAGTTACAAGTAACCCCTCTCGAAGTTCTCTGCCGCCAACACAATGTATCGAAAACCAGTGGCAACATTGCTAACATGCAATCAGAGAAGCCACCTGTGATGTGCTGGGTTTCAAAAAACCACCAACAAGGAACCCCTGGTTTGATGAGGAATGTCGGCAGGCAAATGCAACCAAACAACACGCACGAAATAAAGATAGCGATATCTTAATTGAAGTCTAATAAAGCCACTGGAGCGGATGGCTTGAATTCCAAGCTCTTTAAAGCAGATGGCGTTAAGTTGGTTAGGAGCGAGCACCAACTTATCTGTAAGATATGGTAGGAAGAAAGCATGCCCGATGAATGGAACCTCAGTATTGTTTGCCCGATACTGAAAAAAGAAAACCCTCAAAACTGCACCAATTAAAGAGGAATCAGTCTACTGAATATCGCCTATAAGATCTTATCTGCCGTAATTTGTTAACGGCTAAAGCCTATCGTCAACAACCTGATAGGTCCTTATCAGTGTGGTTTTAGACCAGGAAAGTCCACAGTTGGAAACAACTTAACAGAACCTTTCGATGTCAAAAAAAGTTTTAGACAAGGTGATGCGCTGTCTTGCGATTTTTTAATATGGTACCCTAGTTCACACATGACTGTAGCGCTACCTTAAGTAATTAAGTAAGGACGACTACATTTTCAATGACTGGTAGAAATTTTAGAAAATGAAATTGACAGTTTTTTTCAAAATTGAAATTAGTAAAAATTGATTTTCGACTCGAATGTCTTGGCAAAAGAGGAATAAATAAATTACCCTTCAAAATTACTTCATTTATAAAATATTGTAACCAATATTATATAACAATTTTAATAAAGTACAATTGACATGTTTCGTTTATAAAAATAAAAAATAAATAAAAATATTGCTAAAATTTGGTTTAAAAAGGTTTTCTAAAATAAATTAAAATATTAACTTCAAAGTTATTTGATTCTGCTGAATATATTATTGTTGATATTTTATTTTTACAAAATCGAAAGCCTCCAAAAAATAACTTATAAATAGAAAAATAAACTATTGACTTTAAATTTCTCCATCTTACACAAAATGATGTTATCAACATTTTTTTAAAGCTGTTACAAGTTGTGAGAAAAATAAAAAAACTGAATCAATAATTACTAAAAACTTAGTTTTGAGTTAAATATTCTGAGAATAAAAGACTATATTAAGTTCTTAGTTGTAATAAGCCATAGAAATATTGTTCTTAATGTTTTGTTACAGTTAAATTTTTTTCTTTAAAATATATTGATTTAACTGCTCAAATACATTTCTACATTAGACAGCTTTAACTTAAATGTTTGATTGCTCTTCTCTTTCAAGTTCTCTTAATAATAAAACTGGCTTTTTACAAAAAATAACATTTGAACATTTATTGTCGAAATCTCCTAAACTGCGTTAGATATTTCCCTTCCTTTTTTTTGAAATGGTAAGAATTTCCTTGATATTCCCATATCTAAATGGAAATTTTAAGATTTAACTACTGCGTTGATATTTCGCGAAATTCCTAGAAATGATCTCAGTTTTAAAGCCTGCCATGATAAAGGGTGATTTTTTGAGGTTACTATTTTCATGCATTAGTATTTGACAGATCACGCGGGATTTCAGACATAGTGTCAAAGAGAAAGATGCTCAATATGCTTTGACATTTCATCATGAATAGACTTACTAACGAGCAACGCTTGCAAATCATTGAATTTTATTACCAAAATCAGTGTTCGGTTCGAAATGTGTTTCGCGCTTTACGTCCGATTTATGGTCTACATAATCGAACAAGTGAGCAAACAATTAATGCGATTGTGACCAAGTTTCGCACTCAGTTTACTTTATTGGACATTAAACCAACCACACGAATGCGTACAGTGCGTACAGAAGAGAATATTGCGTCTGTTTCTGAGAGTGTTGCTGAAGACCGTGAAATGTCGATTCGTCGCCGTTCGCAGCAATTGGGTTTGTGTTATTCGACCACATGGAAGATTTTACGCAAAGATCTTGGTGTAAAACCGTATAAAATACAGCTCGTGCAAGAACTGAAGCCGAACGATCTGCCACAACGTCGAATTTTCAGTGAATGGGCCCTAGAAAAGTTGGCAGAAAATCCGCTTTTTTATCGACAAATTTTCTGGTTGAATGGCTACGTAAATAAGCAAAATTGCCGCATTTGGAGTGAAGAGCAACCAGAAGCCGTTCAAGAACTTCCCATGCATCCCGAAAAATGCACTGTTTGGTGTGGTTTGTACGCTGGTGGAATCATTGGACCGTATTTTTTCAAAGATGCTGTTGTACGCAACGTTACGGTGAATGGCGATCGCTATCGTTCAATGCTAACAAACTTTTTGTTGCCAAAAATGGAAGAACTGAACTTGGTTGACATGTGGTTTCAACAAGATGGCGCTACATGCCACACAGCTCGCGATTCTATGGCCATTTTGAGGGAAAACTTCGGAGAACAATTCATCTCAAGGAATGGACCGGTTAGTTGGCCACCAAGATCATGCGATTTGACGCCTTTAGACTATTTTTTGTGGGGCTACGTCAAGTCTAAAGTCTACACAAATAAACCAGCAACTATTCCAGCTTTGGAAGACAACATTTCCGAAGAAATTCGGGCTATTCCGGCCGAAATGCTCGAAAAAGTTACCCAAAATTAGACTTTCCGAATGGACCACCTAAGCCGCAGCCGCGGTCAACATTTAAATGCAATTATCTTCAAAAAGTAAATGTCATGGACCAATCTAACGTTTCAAATAAAGAATCGATGAGATTTTGCAAATTTTATGCGTTTTTTTTTTAAAAAAGTTCTCAAGCTCTTAAAAAGTCACCGTTTATAATGGAAGAAAAAAAATTAATATAAATTATACATTGCAAATTATATATTAGAAAAATAAAAATATTATTAGCAAAAATATATTTGAAAATTAATTAATCTTTTTTAAAGTTACGTTTCAACAAACAAATCGTATTTGGTTATATGCATAAGTTTAATTTTAGACAGTGTAATGGAGAAAAGTTTCTATTTCTGGGTGGTCTACGGCAAGAAGCCATAATTTTATTTCTTTTGAAAACGGCCAATATTTCTTATTTTACGAACTTCTATAGAAAGCATGTTAAAAAGTTTGCAGAAAACAATGGAATAGGAGTTCCTGTAGCTTGTCGTACGAAAATATGGGATATTTACTATAAAGGTGGAATTACTTCTAAGACTTCGTATGTCGGAAATCGGACTTTCCAAATATCCAGCTCTTTAAAAAAAAAAACTTTTAAAACTTTTAAAAAAATATAAATGTCTAACGGAAAGAATTTTTAAAGACCTAAAAAGTTCCATTGATGGTGTTAAACGATGGGTTTTACAAACATTACGTATAGATGATTTTTGAATAACGGTGAGTTGTTTCAGTTTGTTGACATATGCACCGCCCTAACAGGGTAGTTCATATTGCAACTTGAACTGCAAACATAAACCATCTTCAACAAATTTGAAGAGCAATATTTTTTCAGCTGGTAGAAACAACGGGTGGATGAGAAGAGATAGTTTTTTAAAATAGAAATGTGCTTGTCCCAGTTAAGGTTTTGATCAACATAGATGCCGAGGTACTAAAAGTCTTCAACTATTTCAATTTCAAAACAGCTACCACTGCATTTAACGTTGGGATGGTATGATTGAGTATGATGACCATTACACTCAACATAAAGTAACTTATGACTGAGGCAATCGTGAGAATGAAAAATTATTGGTATGTCGGGAGAGATACTACCTCTTAGGCTGAAAAACATTAAATTTTTTTTGGTCTTCACAATGAACTCATGTTTAGCAAACAAAAATCTTAGCAAGTGAACATCATAATTAATATCTGAAATTAGATTCAAAGGACTATTGCTACAGTATGCAATTCCAAGGTCATCGGCAAAGGCTCTGACTTTACCTCGGAAAGTAAGTGAAAAAAGGGAACTAACATAAATCAAAAATAAAATTGGGCCCAGCACGGATCCCTCTGGGACTCCCAAAAGACTATTTTTAGAAGAACTTATGCTGCAGCCCACTTTTACATTGTGTGATCTAATTTTTAGATAAGGCTCCAGCCATTTCCAGATGAATCCACGAAAACCAATTTTTAACATTTTTTCCAAGAGTATGTTATGGTTCACCATTTCAAAGGCTTAAGTAATATCTACGAATAATCCAGCACACTTTTTTTTTAGCATCTAAACCTTCTTGTAAAATGCAGCAAAATTCTAGAAGAGCCTCCTCAGTAGAAAGCCCAGCCCTGAATTCAAATTGGAATGGACTCAAAAAGTTTATTTTATTAAGGTAAGACAGTATTCATGTTTTAATTACCTTCTCAAACAATTTCGATATTGAAGACAACAAATTTATTGGTCTATAATTTCCTTTATCTAGTTTACTTCCTTTTTTGAATAATGGAACTATCATACCTATTTTTAAATCATCAGGAAACTTTCCAGAGTATATACTTAAGTTTAAAATGTGTGTCAATATATCTACCAAATTTGGTCCAACCTTTTTAAGCATTATAATAGGTATTTCATCTTTGTCATGAGAAGTTGAATTATTTAACGAGTTTATTGTTTTAAGTATTTCAAGTCCTGTAATTGACCCAAAAAAGAAACTGTTCGAACTGGTTTCTTGAGGAACATTATTATTATTATTATTCCTTATTGAACAATAATATAATTACAAAATTCAATAAATATTTATCAGAGCATTAGTTACCCGGGCCTTCAGCTCGAAGATTGAGGATCAATCTCATAGCAACAGTTAAATAAACTATGCAGAACAGACGCAAAACAGGAACTAAATTCATCCGCTACATCTTTTGGATTCGATAAAACAACTAAACCATTTTTTAGTACAATTGGATTTCTGCTATTCGATAGGTTCCTACCTAAAATGCTATTTATGGCTTCCCATTCCTTTCTGATGTTCCCCTTTGCCGTATGGATTTTAGATTGATAAAACGAATATTTTGTTGTTCTTATTTCTTCGTTTACTTTTTTACACAAATTCATCGAATGTTCAGACATTTTTTGCTTAATTTATTTTTCTGATTAATTTTGTTGATCAGTGATTAGTTTATCCATGGTTTGAGGTTTTTATTTGAATTGTTCTGCATTAAAGTACAAGTTGATAAACTTATGTGTTCTTTAAAAATTTTAAGAAATAAATCATAGGCAATGGATACTTCACTTTCAAACGTGACGCTATTCCAATTTTCATAAAGTAATCTACTATATAAAAGTTGTCATTTGACTCTGATAAAGGGGGGTTGGGTACAACATTCATTGTTTTCACATCTAACACTTTCAAAGAGAATTCCTGTCATACAGTGGTCAGCTATATAAAGTTCAAGGTTAATTCCAGCAATAAAATTGCAGGCAATCTTATCAAAACGACCAAGAACATGGTCAAAGCATGTACTAGAACAAGGCCTAGTCACTTCGTTCACGAAAGATGTAAGTCCATTTTCGTCTATATTTTATAAAAAATAAAAATCTATAAAAAACATTACTCAAAGTTGGTAAAAATTGACTGTCGACTTAAATATCTTTTCGATAATTTGCAACTATGGCTTGCAACTAATTTTATCTTATAAGAAATATTATTTTTAACATTTAGTAAAAGTTTGAGAAATATCGAATTGGCAGTTTTTCTTGCAAAAAAAAAACCTAAATAAATATTATTAAAAGTTGAACAAAATATCTTTTCAAAATTTTAAGATTTTGGCCTTAAACTAACTTGATATTTTAAAAAATATTACTGTCAACATTAAGTAAAATTTTGAGAAAAATCTAATTAATAGTTTTTCTTACAAAAAAATAAAAACTAAACATAACTAATAAATTTTCAACTCGAAAATCTTTGCAAGACTTTAAGATATTAGCTTTAAACAGATTTTTTGTTATAAGCAATATATTCTGTAAGATTTTAAGAAAAATCGAATTGATAGTTTTTTTTACAAAAAATAAAAACCTAAAAAAAAGCAATACTAAAACTTAGTAAAAATTTACTTTCAACTCAAATATCTTTTTAAAAATTAAAAATATTATTTCAAACTCGATTTATCTCACAGAAAATATTGTTTTCAGCGTTGAGTACATTTTTTATAAAAATCCAAAAATCAGTTTTTTCATTACAAACTAAAATCTAAAAAAAAAAAAATGTACGCAAAATTGGTAAAAATTGATGTTCGGTTTTCGATATGTCGTGAACAATAGAAGAAATTGACTTCAAATTAACTTCATTCATCCAATTTGTATTTGTTTGTATAAGAAATATTTTTTTTTAAAATGCTACTTAAATTGGTTTTCGATTAAAAATCACGTTAACAAAAAAATAATATCGAAATCAAACTATTTCATTATATGCAAATTATTTTTATTAGTTTTATATTTTTTTCAGAATAATTCAACTGTGAACTTTTTTTTAACAAAAACACGAAAACTTTTAAACAAGACAAATCGACAGTCAGGATGAGAAGTTATAAGTGTGGGTCGCATCCCAGCCTCTTTTTAATTTATGAATTCCAATAAAAAATAATATAAAATATTACAAATTTCAAAATTCAACCTTGCAGCGGACGGTGGGACGCGTGGACCGATTTACCATCTCATCGTTTTCAATTATTTCAATAGAATTTTCTATGACAAAAGAAATAATTAATTCCTTTCCTTTTCTTGTGTTAAGTTTAAACGATTTTTCCCGCGATTGTTTCCGTTTCCGGTATTTTGGTTGCAGATATCAAAAAGCAAAAGTCTAAAAAGCATATTTTACAAATGGAATAACTTTTTGTTTTATACCCCCGCAGGAAGTAGGTTTACCCTACTCTAGCTTGGGTGTTTGGTTGTTTTGGTATACTGGATTAATCTGTAAAGTGTTGTGGGTTAAAACATTACTATAATAATTTCTTCTTTTTTTGTTTTCAATTTTGGATTCTAAAATAATTGTGCCTAACACAATGAAACAGAATTAAATAAAAAAAAATACTTCGTTTATTTGGGAACAATTCCGCATAGCAAGGATGGTATTCATAATGTTTTTTGTTTTAAATTATGAAATTAATATTTTAGCTTACAATATTTTGTGTCGAAAAAACTAGGTCAACTCAAATTCAAATATGAATGAAAACACAATTTAGTTATTCATTTGTTTTTGTTTATTGTTGTTTTTTAATGTTTGAATTTTAAATTATTGACAAATTCAGAAAATTTATATTTTAAATCATATAAAATTAAAACTAAACTAAATATGTACAAGCAGGTTTTTTTATTTGCTTATATTATTGAAATTCAGAAAATGTATTTTATTTCAATTTTATCCGTTTTTCAACTTTACACATGTCAATTTCAATTTTAATCAGTTTCAGTACCTAGTTAATAGTTCCTGTTATGATGGAGGTCACACGCTTCCGGCGACGACGTACTTAAATTTACATATGTATGCACGTGTATTTAAATGAGAATTTTAATTTGATTTAAATCATTGCATCAGGCGAAACGGTTTAGTGTAGAGGTAGAGGCCGTTGTAGACTTTAAGGGCTAGTTGTACGAGGGATAGGCTTTCGCCCTGTAACTTATTTACTTATTTTAACATTTGGTAGTTAATGTTTTGCAAATTATTATTTATAAATTCAGAGGGAGTCATGCACGTAAAATTGGCAACATTTAAATACACGCGCCTAAATTGAAAAAATAAAAATTAATATTTAATGGAATAAGTTCAAATATTACTGAAATTGCATTAGTTTATTTAAATTAGCTGAATAAATTTCACGTATCTTATAAAATACACTATGCAAGTACGTGTTATTGTATTTGCATATTACCACGTGGATTACTTAAATTTTAACATTTTTGTGCAACGTCATTTTATAGGTTTATTATTAATAGTGTTTGTTTTAAACTAGAATGTCCATGTTTTACCTAAGCTAATATCTACTAATTACAAATGGAAGTAAAGTTAATAAATTATCAATGTTGATTTTTATTTACCTACAAATATTTGTAAACGTAGTTTTGTATTAATGTATTGACTTTAATGATTGAACTGAGACACGAATCCAACGAATTACGAATAAGTCACTGTTTTGGGAAATATTCTGGGGCCCTACTATTTAACTCGAATCTGCTTTTGATTCTATTTGAAACTCATTTCCGATTCTACTTTCAAGTAGTACGTATGAAAGTAGAATCGGATGCCGGTTATACAAGTACCAAATTGTTTTAAAAAAAAGAGGCTGGGATGCGACCCACACTGATAACTTCCCATCCCGTCTGTCGATTTGTCTTGCCTAAAAGGTATTGTTAAAAAAGTTGTAAGTTGAATTATTCTTAAAAATTTTAAAATTACCAACAATATTTTTCATATAAAGAAATAGTTAACAGGCCTATTCTGCTATTCATCGGGGGGAATTTTACTTCAATGTTCACTAATCATTATTCTGCTATTCATCCGAAGTGAATCTGTGTATGTCAGTAACGTCGGTAATACTGCGCGGTATTCTTCTATTCTATACAATTCAGATGATTTCTGCTTTGTTAATTTTTGAGACCAAAATGTAAGTGAAAAATAATTTATTGCTAAATTTAGAATATTTGTTTTATAAATAAAAGAATATTAACATTTTTAGGGGAACGAAGACACTTTATAACATTTCTCCGAAGCTCTGTTTGAGAATTCTCTTATTAATCTGCTTACAATTGGAATACAAAATCCAATACTGCCCATTTCTAAAAACTACACAAATTATTCTGATTAGGTGGATTGGTTAAACTTAATTTTTATATGAATCAAAACAATTAATCCAACATTCCCAAGATTTTTACATGAACAGCTGTTTATTTGAATGTCAGATTGGTTTGGGATAATGTAGTTCACCCGATGGATAGCAGAATGCAAAGGCAGTGTGAAAGGGAATCGAATGGGAGAATCGAATATACGATCCACGTGAATAGCAGAATAGGGCTGTTAGTTTGAAAATGTAATTTTCTTAAATAGATTTTTTTACAAATTGGATGAATGAAATTAATTTGAGAAATACCAAGAACTGAACATCAATTTTTACCAAATTTGCTTATTATTTCATGTAGATTTTATTTTTATAAAAAAACGGACTGTTGAATTTTTATAAAAGAAACTACTGAATATCGAAAACAATATTTTCTTAGATATGAAAAGTTTGAAGACAATATTTTAATTTTTGAAAAGCTATTTGAGTCGAACGTAAATTTTTACCAAGTTTTAGTATTGTTTTTTTTGTTAGGTTTTTATTTTTTTTGTAAAAAAAATTGTCAATTCGATTTTTCTCAAAATTTTAATGAATGTTGATATTTTTTAAAACATAAAAGTAGTTAAAAGCGAATTATTCAGAGTTTAGAAAAGATATTTGAGTCGAAAAACAATTTTTAACAACTTTTATTAATTTTTTTGTTTATTTTTTCAATTGTTTGTAACATTTTTATATGTATAGCAAAATCTATTTGAAGTCGATATCTCTACTGCTTCTTGAGCTTTGGACGCCGAAAAAAACGCGAACGTATGGACATACGGACATACAGACGTACGAACGTACGTACTCACGCACGCACAGACATATTTCTAAAATTCTTTTGTTTTAGTTTTGTTAAGAGCTATAGTCTTTCTAAAGACGGATTTATTTTCTTACTTAACACCTATCATCCGACATGACTACTCGCAGAAGACAAAATGCTGTTCCAATTATCATAAAGTTATCAGCAGCATTAAAGTTTTTGGCAACAGGAGGTCCCCAAAACCAAATCTGTGATGACAAGAACGCTGGACTTGCACAGCAAACCATGTCAAAAATACTTGCCTAATTTTGGACAACAATCGAAAGAGTCATGTGCACGCTGATGATAAATTCTAAAATGAATGAGGCAGAGAAACGAAAGTCCAAACTATATTTTTCGAAAAATCACTAATTTCAGGTGTAATTGGGGTGGAAGATGGAAATCATATTCAACTATTTACTTACACTTTGACAAACAAAACTTCGCTCGCAAAAAAATTTGATGTAGAGTCATTATTTTCGATTTTGGCTTTGTTTTGAATTCTACTTTCGAGTTACGTAGTTCCTCGTTTATTCGAAAACTCATAACAATATAGTTGTCACTACTACAACTATTCGATTCTCGTTCGCTAGAAAGTAGTCAAATAGATACATAGTACAAATTTTTCGAGTAACATAGTAGGGCCACTGATCATCGTTACTTAAGTTTATTATTATTTTGATATTTAAAGAGTGTCCCAAAATTAACGCAAGATTTGAATTAAATAGAAAACGCCGTTTTTAGTTTTTTGATAGTTTTATTTTTATTGACTCGTAAAGTACATAGGATAGGGTTATGTATGGAATAATACATCGGACAAATGGCCTCCACGGCTTTGCATGCACATGCGCACTCTTTTGTAGAAATTTTCCACGACCATTCTGCATAAATGTGGCTGAATTTCGTTGATGCAGCGTTGGATCTCCTCCTTTAATGCACGGGTGGCTGTGGGCTTGTTGACATAGACTTGTGATTTCAAATAACCCCATAAAAAGAAGTCTAATGATGTTAAATCACACGATCTAGGAGGCCAATTTTGATCACCGAAACGAGAGAGTACACGACCTGGAAATGTCTCATGCAGTAATTGAATTGTTTCACGGGCTGTATGACATGTGGCACCGTCTTGTTGAAACCACATATTGGACACATCAATATCATCCAATTTTGGCAGAAAAAACTGTGTAATCATGTCGCGATATCGAGCACGAGTAACAGTCACTGCTTTACCAGCATCATTTTCAAAAAAAATGTGGCCCAATTATGCCTCCAGCCCAAAGTCCACACCATACAGTCACGCGTTGTGGATGCATTTGTTTTTCGACAATCACATGTGGGTTCTCCGAACCCCAAATGCGGCAATTTTGGCGATTGACAAAGCCATCAAGATGAAAATGTGCTTCATCGCTTAGGATGATTTTGCTCAAGAAATCAGGGTCCATTTGTTGATGTTCAATAATCCATTCAACGAACTCTATTCTCTGTCCATGGTCATTAGGCTTCAATTGTTGTGTTAATTGAATTTTGAAAGCATGAAGACACAGATCTTTGGTGAGTATACGCTGTAGAGAGGTTCTTGAAATTTGCAATTCTTGTCCACGACGTCGAATAAAGGTTCCTGGATTGTCAGCAACACTCTCACGCACTGCTTCGACATTCACATTTAAACGGCTTGTTTTTGGACGACCAGTGTGTTTGGCGTCTCCAACGGATCCAGTCTCCATGAATTTTTCAATTAATCTCTTCACAGTTGACGAAGTTAAAACACTATTCCGACCATATTTTGTATGAAATTTTCGAACTGCAGCCGCCAAGCTTTCACTATTTTTGAAATATTCTTTAATAATGAAGACACGTTGTTCTATCGTGTAACGCTCCATTTTTAATAACCCTATACTGTTAGCTGTCAAATTGTTTTTTTTTCAGGGTCGCCAACACTTCACTGCACAAATGGCGGCAAATTCAAATCTTGCATTTATTTTGGGACACCCTTTATATTCAGTTTAGATCATTTTCCAGTGGTTGTTACCAAATAGCTTGGCTTGTAAAACCAAATGAAGAAACTAGAATATGTCTAGAATTGTGGCATATAAACAACAACTTGATTTAAAACACAATCATCACAATAACACCTATGTTAGAGCAAATTTTAATGTCATCTTAACTTCAACAACAGTCCAGTGGAAAAATAAGCAAGAATATTAAAACGCTCTTAAGGAATCTTTTGCATAGTGGAGAAATCTCCGGAATTTCCTGGATTTTTTCCAAGAAACTACTTAAAGGCCAACTCTGAACATAAGGAGCTATGTAAACCCAAGAAGAATAACTATGAAGAACTGTAGACATCTTAGCTGGAAAATTGCAAAAATCCCACAGATTTGTATGAACCTGCGTGGGAATTGAATGCCAAACAATTCACAGTGCACAAGAAACTAAGCGCAAATATTCTATTCACTCATTTCAAAGAATTATTGAACAAATCCAGCATAAGAAAAAATTGACGTGATACCTGGATTCAACAATGAAGTCCTAGATACGGAAATTAACCTAAAAAATAAATAAATTAGGTGGCGGAACAGTCCGTAGAGAACAATGGCCTAGTGATTTACAACTCTCAACCGTTCCTGTGTGCGAGTAATTGCAGGGATGGAGGCGACCTACAGTTTATGTACCGAATCCGAACGGCTAATTTGAGAAAGCACTTTTTCAAGACAAGAATTACTCTTGGAGAATTTGTCAATTCCTCGTTTTAGTTCGCACAGGCAGGGTTTGAACCCAAGACTTCTCGCATGACAGTCCAACGAACTAACCACCATACCACGGGTACTATTAAATTACTATTAAAAGAATTAACCTACAAGAAGTTAGATTAACTCTAAGATCTCTTAAAAATGAAAAAGCGGCGGCTGCGAATGGTATTCCTGTCGAGTTCTATAAATACGGAACCATCGTGCTAAAGAAACGTCTGGTAACACATTTTAAGACATTTTTTGATTTGATTTGATGATTTTTCACGTCTTGCCCACCTGCAAGATGCTTATCGCAAGCACAAGTGAAGACAATGTGCATCGTGACGGAACATTCAGATTTAGAGCTTAACCAATTTCTGAGAAAATTCTGGGACATCGAAGAGCCGAGCTGGAAATGTTTGCAGTAGGCGGATAACGATTGGGCTGAAGACAATTTTAAGACCACCCCTTACCGAACTGCAGCTGATCGTTACGTGGTTACTATACCAATAAATCCCAGAGCAGCAGAATTGAGGTCCACAAGAGCTGTGGCCATGAAGAAGCCAGAACTGAGACACAAATACGTCGACTTCATACGCGAATATGAAGAGCTCGGGCACATGGAGCAAGTGATTGGACCAAGTACGAGCGGACGAGCATACCACATTCCACACAACTGCGTCACCAAGAAGTTTCGGGTCGTCTTTGACTCATCTTGCAAAATCGTTAGTGGAGAGTCATTAAATGATATGCAATTTTCTGGTGCTAAGCTTCAGGACGAACTGTCAGCAATGATAACACGTTTTCAGTGCTTCAAGATTGCAGTTTCGGCGGACGTCGAAAAAATGTTCTGCCAGGTAAAGGTGAATCCAGAGCAATAGGATTTCCAGATGATTTTCTGCAGGGAGAGCCTAAATGAGCAAATGAGAGAATACTGCCTGACAGTGATCACGTACAGTATGGCGTCCAGTGCATTTAATACAGTGCGAGCAACGCATCAGTGTGCGAGCGATCATCAGGAGTCCTATCCATTCGCCTACAAGGCTATTTTGAGCAATTTCTTCATGGAGCAGGCGACATACTTGTGCAAGGAAATAATTTTTTCATTAAGAGCAGGCGGATTCAAGTTGAGCAAGTTGATGTCATCAGGTCAGGGCGTGCTATCTAAGCTTACTAGCATCTGGTCCAGCGAAAGAAAGCTAACTTTTCCGGAAGACTTCAACGCTTCGATGTTGGGCCTTGTGTGAAATTGTGCAAGAGACAAGATCTCATTTAAATACAGAGCGGGAGATAGAGGTGTTTCCAGTACCAAGAGAGCAGTTGTTCGTAAGGTTATACGACCCGAATGGCTATCTTGCGCCAGTGATAATCAGCGAAAAAATCCTCTATTGCCTGAGCAAATACCCATGTACATTCTGCCGTCGTGGCAGAAGTACAACGCGCAACTGTCGCATTTGGAAGCAATACAAATTCCGAGATGGCTTGGAGCTTCACGGTTTCGTAGACGCATTCATCAAAGCTTACGCTGCAGTAGTTTACATGCGGGAACTTCACTTACTAGCAAGGCTACTTGCATAATTATTGCGTCGAAAACCAGGATAGCTCTAATCAAGACGATTTCTGTTCCTAGACTGGAACTATGTCAGTAAGGGAAAATATATCAACGGGCAACTGCAACGGGCCACCTGTAGTAGCAGCAGCAAGTACAACAGCAATCAACAACTAGTACAAACAATGGCAACCTCTGATCCTGTGCTGATTTATATTTGTATATTATACATTTTATATTATTCAATATTCTGTATTATAAGTATTAACCTACTGTGAGAGCTTGTGCCGTGCAGACGTGCCTTAACATCAAAAACTTATCAACAAAAAGAAACCTCTCTACAAAATTACAATTACAAAAGTACTATCAAGTGAAAAAGAATGCATTTACATCATTTTGTGGTCGAAAATCTTGGATTATTATCCTAAGGTAGATCAAGAAATGTTGTATAAAGTTTATCCACATTAATATATCATCGGGAAAAGCGGATGTTTTATTCTCAGCAATACAAATTTCACGAAGATTCACGATTGCAGAGCGCTGATTTTTAACGAGACCCTTACGTAAACCACTCACAATGCAGAGATCTAACAGTGTACGGTGATATTTAAAGGATATAAATTTAAAGTACTCATTCCATCCACTAAACTTCATTTAAGCAGTGGAGTGCGAATTAATTTTCAATGGCTTCTCCCATAAAATGTTTCGTTTTGAATAGCATACAATTTGGAGAGTTGTCATCTTTTGAAGCTGTCATCTTTTAAAATTAACTAAATCACTAATGTATACCCAGTATCCTCATGAAGAATATTGACGAAAACACAGGTTTGAAATTCGGGATTACTCAACGTGCGTTGTGACCTGATGATTGAGTCCTTGAAATACTTGATGCATTTCCGGATTTTAATTTAAAAAAAAGTCATCTTCAGCAACTGTGATTTGATTGTAAGTCTTTGAAAATGAGGTTGGTTAACCTATTACGTTAATTTGATTGCTCTAGCCTTTTATAATTATGGGTTTTCTTATGTCTGGACATATTGGAAGATATTAATGTGGATCTCACTTATTTCAATGAATTTCGCGCTAGAAAATCGCATTTTTAAAGAAAAATCTCTTGAGTGTGTTATTTCTCGAGGAAATGATCACAATTGGCAGCAGAGGTCTTGCGATTTAACACTTTTAAAGCTGTGTGGGCAGGGGCGGTAGTTAGGTGAAAGGTGAAGTCTATACTAATGATCCTCAGTCGATTCAAGATCATAAAGATGGAATACGTGATGTTATCGTGGACATAGCCGCAAATGTGCGAATTGATCATTTAAAATGATGATTATAGTCTAATGACAAATAGATCATGTCCTCTAGTAAAAATGTTTCAGATTTTTCAAATGTACCAAAATATCACCACTTTCTTTTAAAGCAATGAACACCTAATATTTATCATCATTAAAGCCAAAAATTTAAACTCTGGTACCACTTTTTACACCATTATATCATTAATAGACATATAAAAATAAACTTCTTGATTTCTTTTGCACAATTAAGGTCAAGTCTCATGTTTAAATTCAGTCACAACCACATTTTTTCTGAATTTCAAAAAATTAAAATAAAATACGATAAAAATAAATATTTATGTTTAATATTTGTAGGTTTTTCTTTATGTCCTTTGCTCTTGATTCTTGATTGTATAAAGTCAGTTCATCTTAATTCCACACTCATTCACAACTTGGCAATTAAGTAAAATAATATTTCAAACTTTATTGAGGTTGCCATTACCAACAACACACAGATTCGAGTCAAATAACACTCGGAGAGATAACCAAAGTGGCTGATTTTTAATTCAATGAAAAGCGAGACAACATTATATACTTACCCGTACATAAGAACATAAAAATAAAATAAAAAAAATTAAAGAAAATAAATTTGAAAAACCAAAGGAAGAAGCATTTCAAAATGTCCTTTTTCCGTCATTCTGTATGCTGTTCGTCCTTTTAATTTTCTACTCAATTAAAGCAACCAATTAAAAGTTGATTTGTGGGCCACTTTGCTGTGCGAGATTGCTGGATGGCTATAAGTTGTAAGTTAAAATAAAATAATGGATACAAAAGAAAGAAGAAAAAAACAAAAAATCAACCAGAACAAAAATTAAGTAGAAAACAGATTTCAAGAACACGGACTTTGAGTGGATTTGATATAAAAATGGGTTAAGGTAAGAGATGACATCAATTACTCTTCTTGTCGCTTGTTGATGTTACTTAAGCTTTACTGAAAACTATGTACATAAGTACAATTTTCTTTGTATTGAAGTATGTTCCAAAGTTTTTATGTAGGTAGACGGTAGAGTGTTGATATTGACTTTAAGTAAAAATTCAAAATTTGTGTGACGTAAGTGCATAATATAAGAATTCTATCTAAATGAATACAAGGTTTTTCAATAAAAGGTTTTATTTTAGTATTTAAAACGAGCATTTTTTTGACACCATTCTTAAAGTATAGAACTACAGGTCATAGAGAACCATTGCCTAGTGACTTACAACTCTCAACAATTCACGTGTGCGAGTCATGTCAGGGATAGAGGGGACCTACATTTCATATAACGATTTAGAAAAGCTAATTTGAGAAAGCACTTTTCATGTCAACTGACAAGAGGCAATACCAGTTTTTAGGTTTTAGGTTTATTGTGAGAATGAAGTCTCGTGAAACAGCCTGGAATGTGCTAAATACTCAAACACCTTGCAAGAAAAAAACATAAGCATAAGGATCTACCACCAAATGTGCGCCATAGACGAGCGAAGCTATTACGCATAAGGAAGATGCTTCTTGAAAAGGTCCCACGGAAAGGAAAAATTGCTGGCGCTACAAGTTGGGGCTAAAATGTGGTGCAAATGATGGTGCCGATGTTCTGAAAACAATTTTTGGAGACATTTCTTCTTTAAACATATTAATGAATGAACTTTTAAATCAAAACAATGTGTATACTATGTCAAACTCTTCGAGAAATAAAGCTGTCAACTCAATTTATATTAAGCAATTTGATATTTGTATGCTTTTCGAGATACATTTGTAAGAAAACGAAGAGGAGTTATTAAAACAAATATTTAATAACAGTTTATTATTGTCGAGGCAGCGGAGGTGTATTTTATAGTTATAGTAGAAATGTATGTGAAGAAGATATGAGTTTCAAAAGAGCAGTTAATACTTACGTGATGGATGTTAAACTTGGGAGTGATACAGTGTGCATAGTCCCTATTTATAAAAATTGTAAAAACTGGCAATCCGACTTCGAGAAAGTAAGCGAGAATCTGCAAGATATCAACTGTTCGAACTTCATGCTTATTGGCTTGTCACTAAACAACTTTTTCTGTACACAGTGGCCTGTGTATAATATCAATCGAAAATCAAAAGATATTATATGTGATCGAGATTCAGAGGGTGAGCCTACATTTAAAAGAGGTCAAGCTAGCTCTATAATAGACTACTCTCTATTATATTGTGAGTGCCGCTTGAAGTTACTTTTACAACATTGCGAACAGAAACACCAACCCGCGCAAAAAAATTGAATCTTATCCCGAAAATGCGCTGGAATGAAAGAAATAAGAGCAAGTTCCAAGTGGAAAGAAATTAGAGAACTTCAAGAACTAAATGAACTCGCAACGCAAATCATCAAAAAAGCGAACCCACAAAACCAACAAGCAAAACAAAAAACCAATCATAAGCAAAATTGGTTTGATTCTGAATGCTTAAAAGCTAGAGATCTATCATTCAAATTTTTAAAGCTATTCCGGTCACGAAACTTGTCTGTTTTTAGAAAACTGTATTACGAGGCAAATAGTGAATTCAAAAGAATATGTGCAGTAAAAAAATCTGCCTTTGAGCAAGAGACAATGTCGGTTATTAATCGCACCAGTAGCTCTGCCGAATTCTGGAAGGCTGTGAAATGGAACCACGAATATCATTGCTTAAGGATTATTAGTGCAATTATTAGTGCAGTCGAAATTGTTTGAGAGTATAAATATCTGAGAATTCTATTTACTTCGAATCTAAATATGAAAAAACAACTAGAACTGAAATTAACGGAGGCAAAACGTGCAATTTCAATTGTGTGTTAACGCTGCTTCAAAAGTGACTGCATTGACCATAGTACAAAACACAAACTTGTCCGCTCCACAGCTGCATCGTTTTTATTGTATGGAACTCAGGTTTGGGGTTACTGTTCTTTTGAACTAGTCGAAAAGTTTCTGCTATACTTTATTAAAACAATCTTTTGGCCCCCGAGAAATACCCCAAACTACATGCTGTATCTGGAAACAGGGATGCCTCCCATGATATTGGAAACTCTAAATATGCATTTCAACTATATTGTCAAAGTCTTAAAAATAAATAATGCAAGAATACCCAAAATCATACTGAAGTGTTCAATTATGGTGGCAGGACATATGGCGACGGAATGAGAAAGTTTGGCGGATACCTGCAGTATGAATCTGATGGTAACTCAAAATGAACAACCTTCCCTGCTGAGAAAAAAGATATATTATTATTGACACATCTTCCACAGAAAACCGCTTTAAATAATTAGGTACAATAAATAAGGTGCTGCCATGTTACTTTTTGCTAAAAAAATCAATTGGTTAAATAAAAAGTTTCTTCGGTTCACACATATTGTTAAATAAATTGAAAACCAATCTTTTTCAAATAAGCCCCACATCCCTGAAATTTTTGGCATAGGAATGGTTGAGAGTTGTAGGCCACTAGGTTCCTTACGAATTGTTGCGCAACCTTATTTTTTATTTTTATTTATATTATTCACGCTGATAAGCACTTATTTTTGTAAAACTTTAATTGAAGTCCCACCAGATTCTATTTCGGTTCTATGCCCTTTTTTATTGTTTGCTCAACTATGCCCTTATTCAATACATTAAAATATCTGACCTTAAGACCTAGGTTAATGTTGACATTTATTTACACTAATTTACAGACAAGAACATTCAAAACCAAACTTCCACCAAGCTTATAAGTTTTAGAATACAAGTTAATACAGTTTTTCAAAACTCAAGAAAAAGAAAACATTTGAAAAAATATATAATTCTATTGGAGCACACGTTAAGCGCTCAGAATAAATTTTCCGTCACAATTGCCAGTACATAAAACAATAAAATAAAACCCTAGCGAGTAAATTTAAGTGGTCGGTATCAGAACCCAGATAAATAATTTAACTACTTTTCTACCTGTTGTTATGGACATGGGTACAAGGCGATGGTCAATGGCTTAGCCATTATACCCTTGTTAGTTGTATTATGCACCCTATACAACCTTATAAGAATTATTGTTTATATATTCCAGTACATGTATAACCTACTTGTACACTACCTTATCACCCAATTAACACCTGCTTAGGTAGCTCAAATACTAGGTGATTTTTCATCGTGCCTTATCCCAAGCACTTATAGGGCAGGTAAGTACTCCTAACGTATATTGAGCAAAACCAAATGATGATGACCATTTAGCTTCAATGGCGATGACGATGGCGACTGTTACCCATCGTCTACACACGAACTCATTAAACTAAAAATATGGAGCTAGGCCAAACAAGCAGGTGTCTTTCTTGCCATTAAATGTCAGTAAATCGCTAAGCCTTACGATGAAGCCCGGACAGGGTTCAACTTTATCTCTTTGTATCGCACACTCTTTGCCATCATTAGCCTGACTCGCCTAACGCTGATTAATATCCGTCAACTTAAATTAACATCCTACGGAACTGTGTATATAGCAAAAATCAGGACATATTAAAATATGATCAAAGAGCTTATCGCCGAAACCTGGACCTGACTGCGGTGGACTTTAAAATCATAAGTGGCCATCAGTGAATTTGACCTAAAACTCCGATATACGAGCATATGATTCCAATTTGAAGTCACGTCTTGACCGTAAAACCACTTCCTGCAAAGTTTTGCTTCTAATTCCAACTTCCAGTCTACTGAAAAATATAAAAGCTTCCAAAAGGCAGTCCACAGCCAAAGTCGCCTCGTCTGCCTTTGCGTCATTATAAACCAACCCAAAACCTGATAATACCATAGCACGAGTATACGAGTATGTGAAAGTGCGGTATCGGTGTGTTGCAAAGTGGTAGGGTGATTTATTTTTACAATCTGCCCCGATAAATGCCACAACCACCCCTGTGCCTCTGATGCCACTTCTGAATGTGGAATGGATAGATAGCTTCTTATGCTGGGAACGTCATAAAACCAATAATAAATTCATATTATCTGCTCATTAAGTGGGATTGTTCGATATGGTGTCTTTTTCATGTTTTTGTTGCCGTGCCGTACTGATTTTACCGCCAAGCAACCACGGCGCCGCGCGTTTGTATTTTCCCATAAATAATAAAAACGAATTCCTGAATCCCGAACATCTTTGCATGGAGGAGCCTATTCATCTCTATAGTGTCATGTCCTTGCTGGGAAACTCGAAAGTTTCGCTTTGATTTTAATATAATTTTGACCTGTTCTCTCCCCTCCCCAGTCCCTTGCATACAGGCTCGTATAGTTTTCATTTTGTCGCTTATTCAAAGAGTGATATACCAGATACGCGTTTATAGTTTGGTGACTTCGACTTGGCTCTAGGCTTGGCCTGAATATTTGTGCTCCGATGATAGTGTATAGCCTTGTTACACCCAGGTCTTAAGTTCGCTTACACTTACACTGGAATATGGTTAAATGACGACGTGCCAGCCTCACTGCGCTTTTCTCAGCTGAATATTTTTCCAAAGTTCAAAAAAGAAAATTGAAGAAAAAAAACACAAAACTATTACATTCATTCATATTCCATGATAAAAAGAAACCAGATAAGATGCTCAAAAAACTTCTGATGAATATGGGGTTTTGAAAAACTTCTCTTTAAGAAGTTCCACTCGATGGAACGCGAATAAATTATTTACGAGCACGCCAGCAAAAACCGGGTGGCATAAATTAGTGAGTATGTTGTATCTCTATCTTTAATCGCACCAATGCAATGCAATGAATAGGACATTCCCTGCCACAACCAGCACCAGATACAATCACGTATACCTTGTAAATGAGAAGCGCCACCGCCAGCCGCCGCTGAAGCGGGTTAGATTGTATGCAAATGTGCATTGTGCATCGCTCCACAAAATGCACTGCAGCGAAAATACTTTGGCATTCGCGCGACAACAGCATTTTGATTGACCAACTTCTCCCTAGCTTTATTTGTGGTATGCAATAAAGTAGGTATGTATTTTGAAATAGTTTCGGTGGCTGGAAATTTTGTCCCAGTTTACATGCTCCTTGGTCATATTTGTTGTGTATATCTCTAATTTATTACACTCACACCCTATTTAATATTCCTTGGATATTCTTGGACTTCTTGAAATGCAGTTTTGTGGAATTCAAAATTAAGAATTGTACATGTTCATGGTTAGAAAATATATTTTTTGCATGCAAAATAAGTTTGGCAAACTTTCGTTTTTTGAGCTTTAAGGCTAAAAATGCATGAAAACTAACCTATAAATCGATTTACCTTTCAACACACAGAACGCGTTTTTGATATTTCTTACCGCGATGCCCGAAGCCTTAAGATTATTTCTAAGCAATAAATAGTTTTTAAAAACACTAACCTGAGGAGAATTCTGATTTTATCTCAAAAATAATTAAATGCAAGGAAAAATAAGTTTTTTGGCATCTGGTAAATTGTTGATAGTAGACATGTGCATTCAAGAGGACACAAGCGTCCACAGGTTTTTCTCAAAGCCTACCTCTGTCTATCAACTCCTACTCTCACCTCCCCATGGTGAACATCGGGTGCCTAGTACCTCAACTGTAGATCGGGTTTCAACCCCAGTGGAACCACTAAGGCACCTCTGCTTTTCTTATTCGAAGCACAGGCCTATAAGGAGCGGTTTTATCCGGCGCCCCGTTTAGGAGTTATACTTAGGATCTGGCCATAGGGGTGACTTCCTGGCCACGTAAAAACAAAGTTGCGAAGCACCAACAAGCCTCGGATACGGACTGATTTACTGTTGACAACCTACGCAAACGAATTAAGGACAACGAAATTCGAAATTCGGATATGCACGTGCAATATTAGGTCCCTTAACAGACCACATGCGGCCAACGAATTAGCGGAGGCCCTAGAATGCCAAAAGCAGACATCACCGCCGTCCGAGAAAACCAACAGCACAGCAGACTTAGGCAAGAAGTCTTGAGCTATAGGTGCATTAACGAGCGCCTCATGACCATCCGCATCAAGGCTAAATTCGGCAACATTAGCCTTATATGCACGCACGCCCCCACAGAAGAGAAGGATGACAACACCAAAGATTTGTTCTTCGAGCTCTTAGACAAAACATGTGAGCAGTGTCCTAGCTACAATATTAAAATTGTCCTGGGCGAATTTAATGCCAAGGTAGGCTGGCTAGGCTAGCCGTATGAGGGCAACACAAAGTACATACTGTTGTCAAGAAAGGACATACAACACTAACGTCTTGGTCAAAACCATCGACGGACGTAACTTTGAGGTAGTCAAGGACTTCGTCTACCTAGGTTCCGCTGTAAACGCAGTAAACAACACCAGCGCTGAGATCAAATTCAGAATAACTCTTGCTAACCGCTGTTTCTTTGGGCAAAGAAAGCAATTGAGTTTAAATGTCCTCTCTCGAAAGACCAAAGTGTCGATATAGAAGACCCTTATCATCCCCGTCCGAAAAGTTGTTCGTGTGATCTACGGTCACGTATGAATCGAAGGGGAGCGGTGGAGAAGATGGAACGACGAGCTGTACGGGCTGTACAGCGACGTAGACTTAGCCAGAAGGTTAAAAGTCCAACGACTAAGAGGGCTGGTTCACGTAGAGCGCATGGAAACCAATGCTCCGGCCCGGAAAATCTTCGAATCCACACCCACAGGACAGCGCAGTAGAGGAAGACCGCGGTTCAAGTGGCGCGCACAAGTGGAAGGTGACCTCAACCAATTTGGAGCGCGAAACTGGAGACATCTAGCTAGGGACCGAGCTAGATGGAGAAGTTTGTTGGGTGAGGCCCTAGTTCACACAGGACTGTAGCGCCACCTTAAGTAAGTATATAATTAATTTGTACTTACATTGTTATGAGTGGGCCAAATACAAATTTATAATTGAAAATGATAGTATGTAATTATGGCTTTAATAATTAGGTACGGAACACTACATCGTACAAGTGGCTTTACAGTACGTCATTTTACCGTTCCAATTTCCGAAGACCTTGTTGATTGTTTTAGGCTGTAGGTAACGTTTTTTGGGACGATAGCTCTAACAGGCGCTAGAGATGTTCTAAATCCATGCCTTTAATTTTAGTAAAAAAAGGTTGGTTTAAAGGCTCAAAGTGAACTGAAAAGTTGTTCTCAGGCTCATTTTCGAAGAAAAACTGGCTAGTGATATCATAATGACTGAAACACAAACATGCTTCAGCTTCGGCTTTGTCTGCGCTACGATGGGCCTGCTTCGAGGTTGCTTTCAATGACATTTCTAATATGAAATTTCTAAAATGACACTTCTGTCATTAGCAGCTATTGATTTTGCTCAAAACTTTGTTTTGATTTTTCGTGCAGTAAAAGATATGAATTTTGAAATCGAAAAAAATTAATTTATCAAGGGAGTAGCTTACACAGCCTATCATGGGTACAAGAAGAAGCGCAGATTGAGAGAGGTTGGTGGTTCCGGGAGCTCAATCTACGGAGTTCTTCAATCTATGAAGAGTTCTTGGAAACTCATTTCCTGATCTACAAAAATAAAACGTTTTCAAGAAAAAATTGCATAGTTTTTCTATATATATTTCAATAACTTACCTTTTATTTTTTGTAATAAACAATGGTTATCCCTCCAAATGCAAATGTATTTTGTTCGTTGACTTCTTTTTATAGCTATTGAGCTGTCAGACAAAGCAAATGTTCAGAAAATTTGAACGAGAACTTCCGTTTGGAGTCACATTACGTAACATTCCCTTCTTTT
Organism: Eupeodes corollae; assembly: GCF_945859685.1. Classification (NCBI taxonomy): domain Eukaryota; kingdom Metazoa; phylum Arthropoda; class Insecta; order Diptera; family Syrphidae; genus Eupeodes; species Eupeodes corollae. The sequence goes on along the minus strand of NC_079149.1, from coordinate 60,310,889 downwards.
CCTTACGATTATCAAACGAAACGGGAGGTCAAAGCTTCATTGTGATAGCATGCATTAAATTCCTATGGCTGAACTCGTAAACGTCAGGCAAAGCCGAAGCTGAAGCGTGTTTGTGTTTCGGCCATAATCCTCACCAAACTGTCACTCATACAAATGAAAATGTATTGCTGGTGCGAGGCCTACGCGCAAAAATAGGGACTGAAGAAGGGGTTGAGAATGCCAGACTCGGAAAAGCAAGAAATTCAAAAGACACAATTAAGAATGCAAGAGAAAGTCAATTGCTTGAGAACAGTATTCAGAAGCCCAAACACATCAGCTTGCAAAGTGTAACAAGTCGTCCGAGTTTTGGAACCTGGTCCGAAAACTTAATGGAACAAAATATACTATTAGCCCGGGTCTTAATTCTAATAGACTGCAAACATATTTCGAGCAATTGTTAAACCCGGATGCGCCAAATAGGTTTCAGATTCAGTATCCCAAACCTGGCTTCAAAAACAATATTTTAGATGCACCAATTTTAAGGGAAGAATTGTTTATATCGATAAACAACCAAAAGGATGGAAAAGCTGCGGGCTCAAATGGTATTCCCGCGGAATTCTACAATTATGGTACAGATACTCTTGTTGTAACAGCAGTATTCAACCAGATCTTAGAGGGAGGATTCATCCCAAATCAGTTCAGCGATGCCTTTATTTTCCCAATCAACAAGAAGGGAAGCACTGAAGTTCCGGAAAACTACAGAGGAATCTCGTTTTTGAACTCGTCATATAAGATATTTACTTCGTTTCTGCTCAGGTGTTTAAATGAATAGATACACTCTAATAATCTGCTCAGTGGGTGCCAAGCTGGGATACTCGGGATACTCCACCGTCGATCACATTATTGTACTCCGTTCGATTGCGGACTCGTTTCTATGGAAAAATAAGAAACTATTTGAATTCTTCGTTGATTTCAAAGCTGCTTTCGACACGGTGGATCGCAATTTTACAAGCTTTCCAAGTTAAGAATGTTTAATTTCGATACAGTAATGGAAAAAGTGCAGGAATCGAGTACGCAGGCGTTAACTTCTTTTCGCTGACGACATTGTCCTACTCGCGTATACACCGCAGTCTCTTCATTAATGATAAATAAGCTTGCTGATTATTGTAAAAGGTATAGAAATTAGTGGTAAATTTAAGTAAATCCAAAGTGATGGTTTTTAAGAATGGCGGAGGAAGATCGGGTCAAGTGAGCAATGGCACTATAATGGTGAAAGAGTAGAGTTGGTGAAAGAATAGAAATATCTAGGAGTCTGCTTTACTAAGAACTTGAGAATGGAAAAACATCTCACTGACAAACTTGTTAAGGTGAAAACAGCTATAAAAGTTGCCTGGAAGTTATGTTTTATGCGGCGAAAGCTTGGGGAGGTCGGAAATATAAACAAGTGGAAAAACTGCTTAGATTTCACATCTAACGGACTTTCCAACTTCCTTCCAGGACGCTAAACTACATTATTATGTTGGAATCAGTTCTATCGCCTTTATTTATAAAAACACCTTTCAAGCTGCGATTACATATTCAAAACTCTGGATGCGCCAAGTTATCGCCTCCCAAATTAAGTAGTTCTTCAAACAATCCAATCCTGAAGTGGATGGTTTAAGGACTGGTTAGAACTTGCCGAGCAGGTGGATGTTGACCTAAACTACAGTAACCTCTCCTCTTGGAAACCAACTTTATATCGCCTAATAGCTCGTCTGGATGAAGCCTCAAGAGAACAATTCATGGAGCAAGCCAAAAGCTCACTGCACCGCATGATATACAGTAGACTAGACTACGATCTCCGGGAAAGAAATGACGATCGACCGAATTTCGTGCATGTTCCGGCTAAGAGGAGAACTCCTTAATTAGAACTACATTCCTCACCACAATGACTTATCGATTTTATGCAACCTGTGCAACTGTATCGGTGTGCGATACTGAGACAAATAAGACGACTTATCCCAGGCAGTGACTTTCTTTCAAATACTGAAATCATAAGCCTTCTACAGGAAATGGAAGTCACAAAGTTATATGCATATTGCAAAACAGTATAGACATCAAATTTTAAATGAAGCGTTTTAATCTTAAACTGCTCTTTCTTTTTTAATCTATATCTAAGCTATTATTTAAGTTGTCAATCAGGCAGACGGCAATGCCATGCATCATATTGATTGTATTAACCAAATTATTGTTAAAAATGTATGTTTAAATAAAATCAATCTAAATCTACTATTTTCGAAATAAGTTTTCAACGTTGTTCAAGCGTAAAGCGACTTACTTTAAGAGGGAAACACTTGTCAGTGTGAAAATAACCTTTGATTTAAAAATAAATCACTATGGGAACTAGCCTGACTAAGTTTATTTGTAGAGTTCTGTCTTAAAAATCCTCTTCTTCCTTTCGGAAGTTCTTAAATTCTTATTTCATTTGTTTTTGTATCCATCCTTTCACTTCTCCAATTTCTTATATAGAATAGATCACGATTACAAGAACAAAATCAAACATATGTATTTATAACTATACATTCAGTTTATACATGTATTTGAAGACCATTCTTAACTTAACAATGAAGCACTTTGAAAGGTTCCCTCAAAATCTGTTTATTCACGCATTAAGCTTACTCTAGAACCTAGATTACCATAAAATGCACAAAAACCTCATTCGCCATATTCTTTCCTTTGCTGGAGTTTCCACCAAAAAAATAAAACTGTGTGCACGAAGTTTTGAGTTTTACAAAATTCTGTTGACTTTGGTGCTGGCTCTTCGTAAGTACTTATGTTCTATATACATTTATTATATTTCTAAGGAGATAAAACGCGTGAATTTTCCAATGCAAAGAACACCACACCAGCAATTTAAAAACTTTCTTTTTCATTTAAAAAAATGAAAAGAATTCGAATATACTGGCTTTTGCAATAGAACTATAGGATTAAATTTTAAATCCTTATTCAAAAGTTTAGGTGCATATTTTCTTCCTTATTGTGCATTTCCAAACTACTTCTCTTTTTTTTCAGCCCCCACACCACACTATACACCACATTCTCTTAGACCTAAACTAAGGAACCCATTTGGAAATGAAAATACATACATATCTATAATTCTATAAAGTCGTAAATTTTTCTGCTTTTGAATATTTTACTCTATAAAACAAAAGAATGAATAGAAATTTTAAATTTCAAAAATGAAATCCTCAAAAAAATAAAAATAAAAAAATAGGGAAAATATCCTGTGCATAGGTATCAAAAGATGAATGAGGCTCTAATCCTTCTCGACTTTGAGTTGAGACTAGGAAACGTATGGTGAGAAAAAAGTTTCCAAGGGATTAAGTCATAAGGTAACTATATGCACTAAGGATATTTTTGGTGAGGGAAGAGCAGGTGCGAATTTAATGAGCAAATGTTGTAAAAGGCCCAATTGTTCAGGGCATAGAAATCAAGCTGCAAACAACTGATCTGAAAGCGAATTCTGGACTTATTTTGTTGTTTGAAACCCAAAACTATTATATTAAAAATGCTGGACTAAAAATTGATGACGAAGTTGTTGCGTCGTTGATGTTGGCAAGGTTACCTGCAGATTATAAACCTTCAAGATCTGTCAAGATCCTATTATTGCAAGAAGTTAAATACAATCCGAAATCAATTGATAGTTTTTACACTTCAGAATTTCAGAAAGTAGTTAGCTTATAGCAAGCTTCAAACCACAATCAGAGGCTCATCATAAGTGCATGTGTTATAAGTGCATGTCTTAGTAAGATAATAATACAATTATAGCCTAACACACGCACAAAATACAAAACATTATTAACATTTAACATGAATTAATACAGAGCAACAAAAGATAAAAAAAAACGTTTACGATAGTGGAGCACTGGTTCTAAACAATGATTTTAATCCCAAATTTTAAACAAACGAGAGAGGGGGGGAGAGGTTTTTCCACTAAGGCACCTCTCCTTATCCAGGCGGCAGCGGACGAATTCTCGAGATGGAATCAACGGTGGCGTCTACAGTTCCAGTAAAGTTGAACCACTTAGTGAACACCTTATAGGGCTTCTTCGACACATTAGGAGCTCAGGCCTTAAGGAGCGGTTTATCCGACTCCCCTTCCTTGGAGTTATACTAAGGATCTGGCCCTCCAGGTTGGGGGTTGTGCCGTCGGGGTGACTTCCTGGCCACGTAAAAATACCTTAAGTTTCGAAGCACCAACAAGCCTCGGATACGGACGGATTCACTGTTGACAACCCACGCAAACGAAATAAGAACAATGAACTTCGGATCTGTACGTGGAATGTTAGGTCCCTTAACAGACCACATGCAGCCGAACAATAAGCGGAAGCCCTAAACTGCTGCGAGGCAGATATTACCGCCATCCAAGAGGTGCGATGGGATTGACCGGGCAATCGCAAACTAAGACTGCGATGTATACTACAGCGACTGCTACCGAGAACAAGGACAGCGTCTATTTGGGTGTGGATTTGTTGTTGGAACTAGGCTCAGGCAAAAAGTCTTGAGTTTCAACAGTGTGAGCGAGCGCATCACGACAATCCACATCAAGGCTAAATTCGCCAACATAAGCCTAAAATGCGCGCATGCCCCAACAGAGGAGAAAGATGAAGACACCAAAGACATATTCTTCCAGCTCTTGGACAAGACATATGAGCAGTGCCCTGGCTATGACATTAAAATTGTCTTAGGAGATTTTAATGCCAAGCTAGGAAGAGAAGACATCTTTGGTGGCATAATCGGGAGATACAGCCTGCACGACACCACCTCCGACAACGGATTCAGGCTGGTCGATTTCGCTGCGGGGCGAGACGTTCTGGTAGCTAGTACGCAGTTCACGCATCTCAATATCCACAAGGGGACATGGAAATCTCCTGATCAATCAACCGTCAACCAGATTGACCATATTGCGATCGACGCACGACACTTCTCCAATATCCAGGATATCCGAACATTCCGAGAGGCCAACATTAACTCGGACCACTACCTCGTTGTAGCCAAGGTACGGCTACGGATATCCCGATCCAAGCCAAAGCAAGGGAGTGCTGTGAGGAGATTCGACGTTAGACGGCTACAATCGCAAGAGACTGCCATGTCCTTTTCCGATCGAGTCTCTTATGACCTCTTAAGGAGTCCTATGCTGCCTGCATTAAGCATTGAAAACCAGTGGCAACATCGCCTTGCAGCCATCAGAGATGCCGCCTCTGAAGTGCTAGGTTCCACACGGCCACCACAGCGAAACCCCTGGTTTGACGACGAATGCCGGCAAGCGCACGCAGCGAAACGAGAGGCATACAAAACGGTGCTGCACAAAAGGACTAGAGCTGCTCGCGAGCTCTACGAGCAGAAGAGGAGAGAGGAACACCGGCTTCTTAGATGGAAAAAAAGATAGCATGAGAAGCGCGCGATCGAGGAGATAGAGGGATGTCACAACAGAAATGAGGTTCGTAAATTTTACCAACCTCCCAAGGGTACCAGCCACGAACCGAAGCCTGTAAAGACGATCAGGGGAACATCGTAGTAGAACCGCAGTCGATGCTGAAAATATGGAAAGATCACTTCTCCAAATTATATAACGGCGATGACTAACCGAATTCCGCTGTAAGGGAGATAGAACCACTCAACCTCGGTGACGCAGATCAACAATTCCGTCTGCCCGACCTTGAAGAAGTGAAGTTAGCTATATCTAAACTTAAGTTAAACAAAGCTGCTGGAGCTGACGGCATCGCTGCCGAACTATTCAAAGCAGCAGGCGATGACTTGGTACGGAGCATGCACCAACTCATCTGCAAAATATGGTCGGAAGAAAGCATGACCGATGAGTGGAATCTCAGCATAGTGTGCCCGATACATAATAAAGGAAACCCTCTAAAATGCAACAACTACAGAGGCATCAGTCTCCTTAAGATTGCGTATAAGATCCTCTCTGCCGTATTATGTGAATGTCTGAAGCCATTCGTCAACAACCTGATTGGTCCTTATCAGTGTGGCTTCAGACCAGGAATGTCCACTATCGACCAAATATTCACACTAGGGCATATCTTGGAAAAAACCCATGAACTTCAAATCGATACCCACCATCTCTTTATCAATTTTAAAGCCGTGCGACTTCTTCAACATCGTTCTGAAAAGAATTGTGCAAAACCCAACCGTCAACACTAGAGGCACAATCTTCCAAAGGTCATCCAATTACTTGGATACGCAGATGATATTGACATAATTGGAAGATCAAAGCGTGATGTCAGTGGAGCGTTTTTGAGCATTGCGACGGAAGCGAAGAAGATGGGTTTAGTGGTCAATGAGGGCAAGACCAAGTATATGCTGTCATCACAAAAGGACACTGAACAACGACGTCTTGGACAAAACGTCACCATGGACAGCTATAACTTTGAGGTAGACTTTGTCTATCTATGCCCCGCTATAAACACAGACAATGATACCAGCGCTGAAATCAAACGAAGAATAACTCTTGCAAATCACTGCTTCTTCGGACTTAGAAGGCAATTGAGAAGTAAAGTCCTTTCTTGGGTATCTAAAATCACCATCTATAAGACAGGGCCTGGGCCCTGTCAAAGAAAGATCAGAGCGTCTTAGGATGCTACGAGAGAAAAAATCTTCGGGTGATCTTTGGTCCCGTACTCATAGATGGAGAATGGAGGAGAAAATATAGCGACGAACTGTACGGGCTGTACAGCGACACTGACCTAGTTAGCAGAATTAAAGTCCAACGGCTTAGATGGCTCGGAGAGCCGACGGACATCAACGCTCCAGCCCGGAAGGTCTTTGAATCCAATCCCGAGGGACGGCGCAGTTTAGGAAGACCGCGACTCAGATGGAGCACCTAGGTGGGAGAGGACCTCAACCAACTTGGCGTGTGGAACTGGAGACAGCTAGATAGGGACCGATCTGGCTGGAGACGCATGTTGGTTGAGGCCCCGGTCCGCCGGGTCTGTAGCGTCACCTTAAGTAAGTTAGTAAGTAAGAAAAGGGAATATTGAAGATAAAGAAAGTACAAATAACCCTTTTCTTTCTTTTTTGGAAAACTGTAATGAACCAAATGCCAGTTCTGAAGGAAACGATGAACAAGAACCGGCAATTCAGCGTGAATTAAATCCTGTTTCCTTACCTAAAATTCATTGTGAAGAAAGCGATGTCAGCAATTATGAAACTGATGAAGGCGACATGAGTTCCATTGAAATCGAAAGAGAAACCGGAGACACACGAAGTTACAACTGGTTTAATTGAAGAAGATGTTGTTCCTGTTCGGAGGTCCGATCGACTTCCTAAGCCAAATCCAAAATATCAGGCAAGTTTCAATGTTAAGTTTGAAAAAAAGACCCGGAAACTATTGAAGATGCTTTGTCACGTCCTGAAGCTAATTTGATTCTCTTTATTTGAATCACACATGGAATTTAGTAGACCTACCCAACGACAAGCATTCATCAAATACAAAATGGGTATTTAAAACGAAGCGGCATGTGAATGGCGGTGTATTAAGGTATAAAGCTCGTTTGTTAGTTAAAAGCAGCTCGCAAAAAAAAGGCATCGACTATCAAGAAACTTTTTCACCTGTGGCTGGATACTCGTTGATTCGTTTTTTAATATCTTTATGGTACAGCCAGATAACTTCATTGATGGATGAAAAAATCTCAAAAAATCTCTGTACGGATTTAAACAGTCCAGTCAAGTATGGAATGAAAGGTTGAATGAAATGCTCTTGGAGGCTGGTCTAAAGCGTTCTGATGCCGATCAATGCATCTATTATAAAGTTTCCAAAAGCAGCATGATCTTCGTTGCTGTTTACGTAGATGGCGTTTTGATTTTCTCCAACGATAAAAGTCAAGAATTATTTGTTAAAGAAAGCTTAATGAAGAACTTCGAAATCAAAGACTTGGGTGACGCATCTTCAGTTTTAGGAATTCACATTTCTCGAAATAGGTCAGCTGGAACAATTGGAATTGACCAATCACAGCATTTTCTTTGGAAATGAACTCTGCGCTCCTGGATCAGTTGGATCTTTTATGTGTGTAGACCCGAGTACTGGCGCAAAATTCGCCAACTTGAAATCTGCGAAAGGCCGAGTTCTTGTCCACAGCGAGGAATAGACGAGCTTGGGTTCTGCTGTACACTTTCACCGACCGCGGCGATGTTCTCGACCGGTTATGCGTTCCTTGAACGTACGGGTGTTGGCTGATTGTTTACTAAACCAGTCGTCTTAAATTTGGCCACCAAACGTTGAAAATCGAAGTCTACCGTAAAATGGGCGCAATGAGCGCAACTTTCTCGTTAACGAACATTCATTTTGATAATAAAGTTTTATCATTTAAACTGATATGACGATTTAGCATAAGTAACTGAATAATAAATAAAAGATTTGACAAAATGGCCTCCACGGGGCGCCAAAATCTACCGCGGCAATTTTAAAACCTTGTATTTTCGCCCTCAAAAATCAGCCGCCTGAATATATCTATCAATGATGCCAACATGGTTAGAAAAAGGGTACTTTACCAGTATTCAGTGTATTATCTTTATGAAGTTAGACCCTCCCTCTCTACCGAACATGCATGTTAAGTTTTCAAGGGATGTGGAGGGGTATTTTATATAAATGTTAGTTTATAAAGTTTAATTTCTGCTTCCCAGGAAGACAAAACTGATTTTTAGGTTCTCTATATCAACGCTGTCGTCGTAGTTGACGTTGGTGATAAGATCACAGAGCCTTTTTTAATAGCTTTTACTGCATTTTGGTCCAGGCCGTGTATACATATTACATACCTTACCTACATACACATATGTTTTCAGGTTTAATTAATGATATAGAATAGGAAGAGTTTGCGCAATAAAAACAAAACAAGTTTATGCAAAAGTTGACCATAAAAAGTCTATTATTTGAACTTTAAGTAAATTGATAACTCTGTCATTTATAAAAGTTTGCATGGTACAATTTAATAGGTTTTTTTGGAAATAAATTTATTGAACTGAACAAAGGTTATTAAACCTCAGTTTCGTAGAGATTTTAAGGTTTTAGAAAAGAAAGACAATGAACTTAATTTAAATTGAAACTAAAATTAAACTATAGTATGAATTTCAGTCGGTAATAACATTTTAGAGAAAAAAATTAAATATTAAAAGTAATAAATTTTCGGCACATGTACATGAGTACATTCCAAAAAGGGTTTTTAAGCTTAATCCTTATGCTTTCGGTTTCAGATGCAATTCAAAAAAATCAAATGGGGTGGCGCAACAGTCCGTTGTGAACCAGGGCCTAGTGACTTACAACTCTCAACCATTCCTGTGTGCGAGTACTGTTGTCAGGAATGGAAGGGACCTACAATTTTAGGCCGAATCCGAACGGCTAGTTTGAGAAAGCACTTTTTCATGACAAGAATTACTTTTGAAGGATTTGTCAATTCCTCGCAAGAGGCAGTACCCGCGAAAATTAATTTTTTTAGATTAAGGTGACACAGGCAGGGATTGAACCCAAGACCCCTTGCATGACAGTCCAACGCACTAACCATCATGCCACGGGTACTAAATAACATAACTCGACTCAAATAGCTTTTCAAAAATTAAAAATATTGGCTTTAAACTAATTTTATTTCACAGAAAATATTGTTTTCGATATTCAGTAATTTTTGTATAAAAATCCAACAATCCGTTATTTCATAAAAAAATAAAATCTACATAAAATAGTATGCAAATTTGGTAAAAATTGATACGAGTACATATAGACAATCTCGACAAACGGGGTGGAGAAGTTATCAGTGTGGGTCGCAACCTCTTTTTTAGATTTACTTTTGAAACCCCAAAATAACCCTAGATAAGGGTCTCATTAATTCTTCGCTAACGCCTCAAATAACTCGAAATATTCAGCACTATCAGAAACTAAAATTAGGGATAAGGCAAGGGTTAGGGCAAGTTTATCCACTGTAGGGCAGCATAAAGTAAAACCTCCTTTAAACGGAAAGCCAAATATCTTAAAATGTGTATACATTGCATATATTTTAAAGCTCCTTTAAATACTTTTGGTATTTGATTCTAATGAAAGGAGTAATTCAACATTTGAACAAACTTTTAAAACAAACAAATTTTCCTAAATAAATGTGACACTTTTATGTTTTGAAAAATATCATGGCGTCACATAAATAAAACATTATCACGCCGTCATTTTAATCGACAGATTTTAAGCACAAAATTAGAAACTACATAAATATTTCAAAAATGCTTAAACTAGTCAAATATCAAAATCAAGAAAATTATTATCAATTTATTCTTGAAGTTCTAAGCTTAATTGCTAATGTGACATCAAAAATTCACATCGTTGTCAACGCAACCGGGACCGATCGTGATACGAGACACCGTATGATTCACGTCATTTTTGAATGATCGAACTTTTATTTTTATTCACTTTTTTACTGCACAATTAAAATAAATTTTCTTATTTTGCTCTATAGAACTTAACAAGAAACCGAATTCAAATTTTCAAATTAAACCGCCAATTAACATTACCAACACTACGGAAGAAACCAACCGACGACGACCGACAGACGCGACGATGATCGAGCTACGGAATGAATGAAAAGAAAATAATTTAACAAGAAAAAACACTTTACCTCCCAATTAATCGATACTTTTATTGCATCAACATAAACTTAACAACTAACTTCACATTTTGTTTAAACTTTTCTTACCGTTACATTGAAAATAAATATTTGTAATTAATTTTTTGGTTTCGAATTCGAGACAAACGCGAACACAAAAATGTTGAGGGGATATGAACTAAAATATGCCATGGCGGCCGATGAAGAGAAGTAATGGGCGTGTTCATTGGGTTAAAATGCATGGATTCCAAACTTTTGGAATTATATTGAACTAAAACCCCGATTACAAGAATGGATTGAGAAATCGAAACAAATCCAAATTTAGATTTCTATCCACATATACATATATATATACATATATACGTTGGATCAAAAGGAGACTCCAAGATTGAATTTAAATGAAGTCGTAATGAAATCCATAAAAAAGTTGTTTCTAATTTTACAAAAGCCAGATAGACTTTAAATAAAAAATAACCAGAAAGGGTATATATTAGTTCAATTAATTGTAAATTAATTATATTTGCTTGTAATAAGCCAAATGGTCATTTGAAGAACTTTATAAAGTATGCAGTCAAGTTGTTTTCCAAGTTTTTCGGGACGTTAAACCAATTTAGTGTAGTGTTTTTGTCAGGTTTCTAACAAACCAAAAAGTCGATTGGATTTTGTTATAACTTTTTCTAAGCATCAACATTTTATAAGATGAATTAAGTTTTATATTTGTTCAAGATATTTTAATCAGAAATTAAATTTTCAGTAACAATATTTTTTTTTAAGTTGTACAAGTTTGTTCGTTCAATTTTTGTTTTAAATTTTACCGGATCGGATGTCAAAAACATTATTCTTTGGTAAATAAGATTATCCTGGAAATAATATCATGTTTTGTTTATAATATAATCGAGGTGACAAATATTTCTAATTTTCAATTCTTCAACATTTTTTTAAAGTATGTTGTTGCACTTCTCAAAAACGTCACAATATATAAATAACGTGTCACGATGATTGTTCATGATGGGCTCCTAAACTACCTTACCGATTTCAGTCAAATTTGTACACCCTGTGTAGTTTGATCAAACTTGAAAGATAGGATAGCTTACATTCCAATTTATTGTATTGTATTGTACTGCCGTTTTATTTATTAATTTAAATTCAAAACTTAATAACAATTAATTAATAAGAAAAGTGAATAATAGTGTTCATTCATTGAAAATCCATTGGTACCGGATGTGGAGTGACAATCAGTGTAAATTAAAATACAGGAAAAACGAAAATTGAAATATAAGAAAATGAAAAAGCTTGCTTGCAACTGTATAGAAAAATATTATAAGATACTTAACTAATTCATTAATAATATACATCTTATAGCTTTTTTATTAAACATTCATTTTATTGTTTTTATTAATTATAGATAAATACTAAATTAGTGATTCAATACAATTAAAATGTAAAGTGAATAACCAGTCTTCAACCTTTTTACTAAAACATTAAAAACGAAAGGTTTCTCTTATGGATAGGGGCAATTTATTGAAAATATGTGAAGCTTTATATGTACGCAAATGAGAACAAAATTTTCTATAGGCCTTTTGCCTACATACGTACATTAACTAAGCTCATATTGTTCACACAAAGGTTGTACATTTGATGATTCCTACTAGGAATATTTCCACTTTGTTTGAAAAACTCTCTTAAAACTTTAAAAATATATAAATGCCTCATTAGTAGAATTAGAAATTCCTTAAATTAAGACCAACTTTCAGCCAACCGATTTTTATTTAAAATAATTCATATTAAATGCTTCTGTGCAATCTATAGGTATATAGAGGTCGAAAAGTATTAACATAGGAACCAAACCAGCTTGTTATGCCATAATGTAGCTTTAAGTTTGCAAGCCCATAATATATAATTTTTAAACTTTTTGGGAGCAAAAATATTTAATTAAATAAAATTTCGTGTGACCAATAACATGCATGTTTTGATCATATGAATATGATTCTTCTAATTTAGATTGCTATCAATTACTACTCCTAGGTACTTAAACTGTTGAAGTGTTGCAATTTTGAAGCAATTATCTGTGCTATGTAAATTGGTTATAAAATTACTTCAACCACACTTATGAAGAGGTAAAAAAAATTGTTTACAATCGTGAGCGTTAAACCGTAAATTTAATTTAGTAAGACTATTTCCAGTTACATTAAAACACATCAATTTAGTTTTTTCGCTGATAATCAATTTATGATAAGTGAACCACAATCTTAATACTTCCAGATCTTCTTCAATGTTCACAATACTTTTAAGGCTAGTCCTAGATGAATATGTAAAAACAATGTCGTCAGCGAAAGCAGTTGAAGTACCATTTAATTTCAGTTTCAAAATGGAATTAATATAAATCAAGAAAAACAAAGAGCCAAGAACAGATCCTTGTGGAACACCGTTCTTAAACAGCCTTGATTCACTTAAGATTCTGTTATTATTAACTTTTTGTTTTCCAGCATTATAAATTTTGCATAGCAAAAGATCGTGGTTCACCGATCGAAAGCTTCAGTCATATCAAAAAACAGACCCATCGTTGATTTATTGCTATTTAAAATTCCATAAAGCTGAGTACATACCCTTTGTCTTCTGTTGACAAACCTGCTCTAATAACAAAATGATTATTACAAAAGAAATTAAACTTTTCCAAGAAGGAAACTATTCGAATCTTAAATAACTTCTCAAAAATGTTTGAAAAGGTTGAAAGGAGTGATATAGGTATATAATTCGAATTATTTCCTGAAAATTGGTATGACTTCTGCACATTTAAGATAGTCAAGGAAACAACCAGTTTCGACACTTTTGTTAAAAACTAAGGTTAGAATGTCAACAACATACCAAGCAACATTTTTCAACAAAACATTTGATACACCATCACTAGAGCGCGAATATTCATTTTTTAGATCGCAATTTTAAAATTTTGATACACGAAATATTACCGACAATATTTGGCACATGATGAAATAAGTTTGATTTCAATATTGTTTTTTTTTCCCGATATTTATAGCCAAAAATTATATATAAATAAAAATTTTAATAACATGCAATAACGTACGTAGGTTCGTACGTCCCTAGAGATATTGATTTCAAATAAATTTTGTTATACAATAATAATGCAGAAAGGACTCTCAAAAAAATTAAGAGAGCACTTTTAAAAAAAATTGAACATTTTGATTAACCCAAAATATCTCATAAACCAATAAAGCTAGAGAGACTTAAATATTATTTATTGTAACGCAATACTGATTAAATAATTTTTGGAAAAAATCCAATTCCGGTTTTCTTATAAATAAAAAAAAACTGAAAAAATAACTGTCACCTCTAATATTTTAAAAACATAAAATTATTATATCTCCAAAATAATATTGTGCAACAAAGAATAACAATTTTAATATCTGGTACAATTTTGATTGAGATAAAATAGAATTGACAGCTTTTTTACAAAAAATAAAAACCTAAAAGGAAAACAAGTAGTTGATCTCTGTAACGAGTTCGGCTTATGTATTTTGAACGATTGGAGGAGAGTTGTTCTCTTTTGTAAAAGATTTTGCTGTTTATGAAATAACATATTCGGATCACTTTCCAATATTCTTAAATATTTTAAATAATTATAAAAATTCCCAGCTCCAATGTGCTACTCATAATCTGGCGGATAATTTCATGCTTAGATGGAAAGAATCGGCAACTTTCAACTACCAAAATGCTTTCGATAACATGTTTACTCAATATGAAACCAGAAGTTCTTTTAAGTTCGTTCCAATTTGCGATCTTGAACGTATTATTAGGGAAACAACGATACGTATGAAAAATACTAACAAGTTAACTAAAAAAATGAGTGGTATGACTTTTCATGCAATTCATGCAATTAAGGAAAAGATCATTAGCTCTTCTTAATCTCCTGAGAAGCTATGAAATTCCAAGTGTAAGGTTAGATTACTTGGAGATAAACAAACTTTACAAAAATGCATGTAAAGAAAAAAAAAAGAAGTATAAAGAAAATTTAGCGGTTTCCTTAAGTCGAAGTAAAGATTCAGCCGAGTTTTGGGCTATAACGAGGAAACTTGAAAGTAAAAGTTTCAACAGCAATACCATTGCAGCCGTTAAGTTATCATTTTACTTTACTTTTAAATTCTCCAACACAAATATCATAGAGTTATGCACGACCATCAACTTGGATTAAGAAACTCGATAAGAATATAACTGAAAATGAAGTTAGTTGTGTTCTACAAAGTCTTAAAGATGGCAAGGAGTGCTTTTGAAATAGCACATTTTTTTTTAAATTAAATTGACAGAAGCATTCAAATTTAGAACGTTCCCCCATCACTTCTTTGAAGCCCTAATAATGCCTATCCACAAGAAAGGTGATGTCGAAGACCCTACAATTTATAGAGGAATATCGTTTCTGAATGCAGCCTTAAAAATATCCACAATCGTTCTTTACGAAAGACTGAACAGTTGGGTGGAAGATGAAAACAAGCTTAGCGAATTTAAAAGTGGTTTTCGTAAGGGATATTCCACAGTGGATAATATCTCTGTGCTTCATTCACTTGCACATTGTAAACTCGACCAACATAAGAAACATTACGCCTTTTTTGTCAATTTCAAAGCAGCTTTTGATTCTCTCAATAGAAACGCTTTACTATACAAAATATTTAACCTAGGAGCGTCAACTAATTTTGTCAAAAAACTGTACCAAAACACCATATCGTACATTTATAATGGATAAGAAAAATCAGAGATGATTGAACTGAATCAAGAAGTGGGAAAAGGCTGTAATCTAAGCCCCTTGTTATTTGCACTTTTTTTAGATAATTCGGTTGAGTATCTCAATTGTGGAGTGCAGTTTCTTAACAAACGGATCAAAGTGATGATGTATGCCGATGACATTGTCATTCTTGCGGAGTCACCGACTGCTCTACAGTTGATTATAAATAAACTGGAAGAATATTGCCAAGTGTGGAATCTAGAAGTTAATCCGGAAAAGTCAAAAGTTTTTGATTTGATTTTGAGAACTGATCAGACTAAACTTTAGGCCCCATCGTAACGAGGTTATCGATCTTTGCACCCTCTGTAATCAGCATTAGAGAGAGGATGTATTATATCTCCTTCAGCATTGGAAATTGTCCAATGCTGACGGACATAAGGCGTGCTCACTTTGAAAAAAGCTTTATGCAAGTTGAAGAGGTTATGAACTATCTGAATGGCGCGAACTGAATGCACCTTTACGAATTTACAAAGAATAAATTTTTGTTTTGATTTGACTAATCAAAAAGTTCTAAAAATTTGTTTTGACTAAACTAAAAGTTCCTAAAATTAAAAAAAAATAAATTTAAATAAGATGTCTATTTTAATTTAACTAATCTAAAAAACCTTATTCCATTACAATTTGTTTCTTATAGTCATTTGAAATGAAAATGAAAAAAAAATTCTAAATAACAATAATAATGATTATGTTTTAATATGTTAAATTACTTAATTCAAAAATGTAAATAATAATGCCCCTCAGGCAGAAGACAGCCCATGTCATGTATTAAACATTTATTCAAAAATTATATGAAAATATCAAAATTATAATAATAGAATAAAGAATATCTATCTATTCGTCTACATTTGTTCTTATAACAAATATTGTTTTCAACATTCGGAAAATGTTGAGAAAAATCGAATTGGCCTAAGAATATAACCTGAAACTTGGTAAAAATTTTCTTGCGACTGAAATAACTTTTCAAATATTAAAAATATTGGCTTCAAATTTATTTTATCTCAAAGAAAATAAATTATTTCGCTATTCAGTAATCTTTTTATAAAAATCCAACAGTTTCTTTTATAAAAAAAAATAAAATCTACAAAAAATAGTACCCAAATTTGGTAAAAAATTATGTCCGGTTCTCGATATCTCATTAACAGTAGAAGATATTGACTTCAAACTAATTTTGTTTATCCAATTTGTATTCGTTTATAAAAGAAATACAATTTTTTAAGAAATGCTTGTTTAGTTGGTAAAAATTGTTTTAAGCCTAAATATTTTTGGTAATTTTTAATTTTTTAAGAGCAATTTTACTGGCAACTTTTTTAACAAACCACGAAAACCTGCAAACAAACCAAGCAAAACAAATCAACAGACGGGATGGGAAGTTATCAATGTGTGTCGCTTCCCAGTCTCTTTTTTTTAATCGGTGAGCTATCCGGACAACGTTAAGTAAAATCTTGAAGTTATAGGCATTCTATTTCGTGTCACTTGCTAGAACTCGACTTTTTACGCACCATAACTTATCAAACTTGTGCCAATACCCATTCAAATTTTAAAGTAGACAGAATCTGAAGATAAACCATCTCACACAATGAAACTTGTCGTCGTTAAATGCGCTCTGGCGCTGTTAGAAACTGGATCTCATCATCTTCGATGATGGTTCGTACAACAGGTAAAAAGACAACAAAACACAAATATCTGTCCATATATATTTAAGTATGACGTTAGTAATAAGTCGAATTGAGTGTTATGGACACCAGCGACTTGCTTTGAAAAGGTTGATATGATATGATCCTTAATGTACTAAAAATATTACATTATTTCTTTATCTTAAATATATATTGCACAATTTACAGAGATTGGTATATTATCTACCCTACTACTGCCAATTTTAAATGAGTGTTTAACAAAAAATTCATAGATAAAGTATTAGTTGAAGGAAAAGCTACTTAAAAACCTTCATTAAACAGCATAACAAATAACAAAAAGAAATATATTCAACATTAGCTTACATGTGTAATTCGTTGGTTGAAAAATGCCAAGGAAGGTTTAACATCATTTTTAACAATTTGTTTTGAGAAGTTTGCAACCTTCTGATATGGCTTTTTGTGCATCTACCCCAAGCAGGTGATCCGTATAGAATAATTGCTTGAAAAATAACTTTGAATATAATAACGAGTAGTTTATTTTCGTGACTTAACTTTGATTTACGATTAATAAAAGGATAGAGAATTTTAATGGTTACGTTTACTTTTTTATGATTTCTTGGACATGAATTCCAAGTGGACACCAAGGTATTTAACATTTGATTTTCAGTTTGCTTCTACGCCGTTGATTAAGAGGGAGTTACTTGGCAAAAAACAGGCTTTTCTTTTTCGAGTATCTTAATCTTCCAATCATTAAAATATTGTTAAAGAGCATTCAATAACGAAACCAAGTGAATCAGAAGAAAATACATAGGTGTCATCTACAAATATAGCTTTATTGCAATTTTGCAAAACAGGGAAATCAGCAGTAAAAACTGAATAGAGTATTGGGCCAAGAACGGATGCTTGAGGCACGCCATGCATACAAGAATTGAACAAATTAAAAAAATATTATACCTGACCTTGGGAGATTTTAAAAAAAAAAGTTTATGTTATCAAAGCCAGCTGACTTTCGCGTTTTCAATCCAAGGATTACATCAATAACTTCCTTAATTGTAATATACTCTTCCTGATCATTTAAGATACTGGAGTTGATCGAATGCAATGATTGCAGAATAAATATATTGCCTAAAGCGTTTGCCTTTTCAAAACCAGACATTAACCCATTATCTTGTTTTAATGGAGGTATATTTAAGTAAGGTTTCTTAATAACCATAACAACATTCCAGAGAGGTTTGCCACCTTTCTCTATCCCTCTTAATTTTTGTTCCATTCCTTGTTTCTGAATCTCGAAATAACTTTTTTGATCAAATTTGTAAGAATTTTCGTTTTAGTAAAGTAACAATAATCTCTCGTCCGTATCCATCTTCTTCTAAAACTATTTCTCACTTTAATGAGTTCAACTAAGTTAGGAAAAAGGACCGTTTTTCTATTTAACCTTATTTGTTTTAAAGGAACAGATTGTTCAACACTTTCTATAACACTTTTAGTTAACAAGAAAACATTAATTGGGTTTTAAACATGTTTCAGTTAGCATTTTTGAAGTCTAAAACTTCGTTTCTTATGTTAGAAGGCAGGTTGAGGCTAAGCGTACCACACATCACCTCAAAAGAAAACTATGGGTTAGTAAATTCATTTGAAGTTATGATTGAATGTTTTAATTCTCGTTCTACAGAAGCTGTTCTCCTTTTGTAAACCGGTGTGGTGGCAAACTGTTATTCACGTTTATTGTTTTCGGTTTGAAAATGGTTAACTGTTTTATACATATTGAAATATATGTAAGCCGTTTTGATCAAAATTCTCAATAAAAAAGAGCTTTCAAACTGAAGACAGAACTCAGACGAAATGTGAATACGGCAAAGCATTTGAACGAGTATCGTATCTAGTTGTGTTATGAGCATACGAGTAAGTCCCAAGAAACTATTTAATGATTCTTTCATTTTACCCAATACGCTGCACTGACATAATTTGAGGTTGTCCACATAAATTTCATTTAAGTTCGAAGTGATTTTCCAAACTGCAGCTATCACTCACATGGCAACATCTATTAATCTCTTTCGATGATAAACTTTATTTTCGAAAGTGTGTGCAAAATTGATCAGTAACTTTGAAAGTTTCTCCCAAACAACATCCAACACAACAACAACAACAAAAACAACAACTCTTTCTTCTAAATTATTCATGTCCTTGCTGACTTAACATACTCGTACTCATAGTACTACATAAATGTACATATGTTGTGTGTTCCTTTCGTCAAAACCCAGGGCTCAAAGAATCTTCTTGCCAAACCATCTATCCACTCTATTCCACTCCACTGTATATTGAAGGCATTGGTAGGTACTCTCTGCGGGAGTAGAGAACCTTAACGAAAGCAAGCACCCTTGTATCAGAGTTAGTTGTGGATCCTTTGGTGATGTCCTTAAGGGCAACAAGTGCATGATTCTAATATAATTACGTAATTTCAAATTCAGAGTCAAACTCCAGAATAAATTCCAATGCAGGTCCAGGCGATATACCAATAGCAGCAGCAGCATGAGAGATACCATAGCCCGCACCCCAATACACCAGACCAGAAACCAGTAAGAAACAGTGCAGCGCATTTTTGCAGCATATTGAGCATCAGCCACATGTTTTGCACACAAAAATAGTTTTGAGTTTCGCAATGCTTGGTGCTCGTGTCGGTGTCCTACCAGACCAGCCAACCAAATACCCCACAATCCCATAACCGAGTTATGCAGTGGAGGCAGACTTTAATATGCTATTGCGCTAGTGCTTCTGATGATGCTGCTTCTCCTGCTGCTCCTTCTGCTGCAAGTCAGGGACATAAACATAAGCTTTCGAAGGCAAAGCAAAGGCACACGATTTATCTGCGTACGTGTGAAAGTTGAACTGGGATCAATTGGGCGAGCAGGCAAACGGTTGAATACACCAAGAGGATGACACCGGGTTTGGGTAATATGGAGAATCGAATCAGGAAGCAGAAGCAGCAGATAGGAGCTGACGGTGATGGCTTTGGCTTTGGCTTTGATGTTGAACCCCTTTGCATTGCAAACTTGCAAGGGTATTACATATTCATAAAATGAAAAATTATGTTGCAAGTTGGACGGATGATAACAGCACGTACACAAATCAATGTGCGCGTTGGCTAAGAAGGTATCCAACAACCCCAACTCCAGGCTTGTTCCACTCCTTCCATCCACACTCGCTTCATCACACTCCTGGCTATAGCTATCTCCGCATGTGTGGCGAATGATAATGTAAATCACAAATTAGAAAGGATAACAAAATGATGGTGATGGCTATATTCGTAACGGTTACAGCACCGAGACCGAGCTGGAGCCCGAGCCCCAGCACCAGCCTGAGACGACACACACCACACATGATGTTTAGCTGCACAAAATATAGCTTTACTATATTGCTATTGATTAAGGATACACGTTGCATCTGAGACTGAGACACGAGCAGCTAGCAACGAGGAACGAAAAACGAGAATTGAAACATGCAGAATCCGAATAGTGGTTCATGAATTCTAAATTAGTGATGTAAAACTCCAGTCGATAAGGGGTGTGAAAAACCATCCGCTTTTATGCTGGAAAATGTTAAATTCGATGAACATTAGGAGTCAATGCGATGAGTAATGTATAATGGCTTATGACAGTCACATCCACTTTCACACCCCCTCAATGATTTTTACGCTGCACCGCCTCTATCACTGATTGAGACTTGTTTGAAGCTTATTTTTTGTGTGACACTTTAAAAGGGAGGGGTTTTATTCTGCTTTTGATGATGATGATGACGACCGACACGGTGGTAATCATAACGTTGTACAGATTGGCTAAAAAAATCACTTTAGAAAACTTCGTTCAGTTTTTGGACGAAAAGTTTCTCCCTTGCCACTTCACGGCTGTCACTCGAAAATGTCAAATAATAAACAAAACCCTGATTGCCACAGACTTTAAACGTTATGATGCACTTTAAATAGGATTTAATAATGGCTCGATGGTTAGTTTCTTTTAACGTTTTAAGGAGGTGAATAATGGGACTTTAAATAAATATTGAACATCAATTATACCATGCTATAATTTCAAATTCAAATTCCAGGAAAAATTTAAAAACAAATTCTAAAGTCAAACATTGCCTTATTTAGATATTTTTTCTGGGATATGTGTATTTTGCTATTTTTTTAAAACTAAAATTAAAGCTCTCTAATTTTGAGTTGAAAAGCGTTAAAAATAATCACACTTTTAAAGGCATTTACAAAAAAAAATCCGTTTTAATATTAAAGTTTAAAATTGGTTTTCACAAAATTGCCTTTTTGACCAAAATAGTAAGGCATTGAATGATTCAATGGCATTTGATTTCCTCATTTTGTGACATTCACCAAAAAGATTGATTAATTGCAATCACCAGTTTACTCGTTCAAAAGAAAGAAGAGTACAATCCAAAGTGAAATATGAACGAAATGGAATCGAAAATACGATTAACCTTGAATTTTAGAAAGTTTCTTTAGGTGCGTTCATACCTTTGAATCTACTTAAGTTACCCAAAAGTATCTTAAAAATTCCGAATAAAATAGAAGGGTATAACTTATAATCGTGCTTCGTTTTAAAATAAAGATTTTAAAAAGTTGATAAATCATACCTAATTTAATTTTCTGCTCAGCTTCAAACGGATATGCATACAATTGATTGATAAATTTAACTATAATTGCAAAAATAAACGATTGCAGAGAACGAATCATTAATTTGAACACGACATACGAATGTTTATATATTTTAAACCGAGTGATTGACACAGCTAGCTTTAGTTTTCGATTTTTAACGATCTAAAATAAACAGCTTAAATTCTTAAGTTAATTTTTAAGAACAATCAATGCAAGTAATAACCTTTCATAGGAAAAATATGAAAATTTGAAAGCAGATTTGTTTTGAATCAAACTCTTATAATATTGCTAATGTTTACCCTCACCATATTTTTATTTTTGGAATTGTACTTTTAAAATTTGTTTTGACTGCCTTAATTTAAATTCAACTTTAAAATTAATGAACATAAGGCTTTTGGAGGCTAGAAGCTTTTTTAAATGAAATTCGTAATGGGTTTCAAAATTTACAATCACTTTCTTCGATAATCAGTTAAAATATTTACATATATTATTTCGTATAATTTTAAAAAATCCATTTTAAGTTCATATTTAGATTTCACCCGTATTTTTAAAACTTAAAATAAAGCCCAAATCGATTTTTTATGGCTATTCAAGGTTTTTTCAAAACATCATAGAGTGAAATAAAGAATCATAACTAATGCGAATTTCCAGAAACTAAGTAAGATAATAAAATGACTTACTTTGTATCAAAAATAGAAGGATTTGTGTTTTGTACATGTGTATATAAATACATACATTGTTAGGAAATATTTTGAGTCTTAACATAGCTTTAAAAATTATTTTTAGTTAAGTTATTTTAGGTTTTAAGCATACAGCAGACTCGCGGTGACGTGGACTATTAAAAACGTTATCGAAGTTGTTCATGTTGACGAAGGTGTAGTTCTTAAAAATTTTAAAATAAATTAGACCTTTGTTTCAACTAAAAGGTTCTGAGTGCTGTCCTCGCTTTCTCATTCGTCACTGATCAAAACCTCGTTCGTTTCGGTGTTGTTTGGAAGATCTTCTTTCCATTCGTGGATACAAACACCCGAAAAAATGATCTACATGGAAGGGCACAAATCGAAACAAATGTTTTTCTGTATACAAGACAAATGTTCAAACCTCTGCATTAATTGCGTGAAAAAGTTCTAATGTAAGTTCCTCTTGAGATTTGATTGGTGAACAAATTCTTTCTTTCAAAACAGCTAGTGGCATATCCTCTTCAGAGTCTTTTTCATTTCTCATTGAGCTTAAAATATTCGTCCAGCATTTTGCTATTGTTTCTTTTTCAACACGTTGCCAACCCGAACTTACATTCGGCGGCATAAACATCGCAGTTATTAACCCGTCCTGAGACGTTAATTCGTTTTCGGGTGGATGAGATGGAGTTTTATCAATTAAAAGAAGAGCTATAGTGGGCAACCAAACTAAAAATGTTCTGACCTACACATGAAAACATTTGAAATCAATGCAAAATTGCAATCTGTTTTCTACCTGTGGTACGAAAGAATGATGAAACCAATTTTTAAAAACAGAAGCTGTCATCCATGAAGATTTGGAGTAACTGTAGTCAACAGGAGACTTTCCTGTTGACTACCGAGACCGAGGATTTTTTGCCTTTCCAATCACTAAAAGCTTAACTTTATGTTCTCCTGTTGCGTTTATACAAGCAAGAAAAGGGAAGCAGCTTCCAAAATATTTGATTGTGAGATAGACCTAGTTCTTTTATTTTGGCTTGCAGCTTGTTTTTGAAAGGGTCCACAAGGCCAGGTCTAGAAGATAACATTTCACCACTTATTTTGATAAAACACACACCATACGCTTCTTAAATCTTTGCAACCATCCGTCACTCGCATTAAAATCGCCCTGAGTTTCATAATTTTTTAATGGAAAAACTTAGCTTTTTCCTTAACCATCAATCCATTGACTGGATAACTTTTTTCTCGCTGTTTGATGAACCAATAGTAAAGATCTTTTTCCATTTTAGGAAGTTCAGATCATTTCATGGTTTTCCACATTCCAGTTCCAGAAAATGTATTGTTAAAACATTTTAAAATTAATAGAGCAAATTGTTGATTTTGCAACATTGTATTGCTTTGCTAAGCTGGTTACGCTTGATCCTCCTTTTAATTTTTCTAAAACACCTACTTTGTTCCTCAAAGACAAGAATTTTGGTACTTCTTTTTGATTACGCCAAACCAACACGGCGCACTAAGACAAATGATAAACTGAAGTAAATAATACCTGGAAAATCCTTAACGCGATTCCCAATTTAGTAAAACAATTTGAAAAACAGAAAAACGATCAAAGGAAACTTTGTTTTTTATGTCAAACTCATTTAAAATTTGTTTACGTTATAGGGCTTTCACACACTGTTCACGGTACAGAGTATTCAATGTAAAAAAAAGTTTTCACGTAAGTAGGTGTTTTTGCTATCGCCAGTCTAATGTATTTTAAAAACCTAATGTGTAAGAAATATTTAATTTAAAAGTATTGTTTTGTTAAAAAAAATTAAATTAGTTGGCACAAAAATTAAAACAATGATGGACGCTACATGGAATGCAAACGGTGGAATGTTGTATAAATTCATCTGAATTAAAAATCTTTTTAGATCTAGAACATATCGATATTTGCCTGGTGTCCGAAACTCATTTCTCCAACGGGCAAAGTCTAGATAATGTAATAGAAAACTATTCATGTTACCACGCTCCACACCCAGCTGACAAGGCAAGAGGTGGATCGGCGATTCTTATAAAAGAAAGCTAAAAACATTATGAAGTAGCCAAGTTTACTAGTGAAAATATGCAAGTTACAACTATTAGTATTGGTATGAAAAAGAAAGAGTTTAAGATTACAGCTACTGGTGGGCTACTGCCCACCAAGGCGCTCCCCGACAGAAGATGACTATATAGATCTATTTAATCTTCTTGGGCATGACTTTCTTGTTGGCGGAGACTTCAATTCGAAACACACCCATTGGGGTTCAAGGCTTATATCAACAAAAGGCAAAAGACTTTTCCAAGCAGGCCGTAAATACAATTGCGAATTCTACTCCTCCAGGTCGCCAACTTACTGGCCTTCCGATACTAACAAAATACCAGACCTTATTGACTTTTCATAGCTAAAGGAATCAAACGAAATCATATTAGTGTCGAACGTAATTATGACCTGTCATCAGATCATACTCCAGTGGTTCTATCACTAAATGAATCGGAAGTACTAGAAAAAAGTAATCCAAAGCTTGTAAATAAGAAAACAAACTGGAATGATTTTAGAGAAAGGCTTTTAAGTTTTATAAATTTAAGATCTCCCATGGATACAATCGAGCAAATTGACCATGAAGTGGAACAATTTATTGCTGATATGCAACAGGCCGCTGAAGAAAGTACTCCCAAATTTTCTAATAGAAGACAAAATGAAATAAAATATCCTTTAGAGATAAGAGAGTTGATAATAGAGAAAAGAAGAGCTCGAAGAAAATGGCAAAATAGTAGATTTCCAGATGATAAAACAACTTTTAACCGGCAACAATCTTAAAATACAAATTCAAAAATGATTCACTCAGTACATTTTTCGCTATGAAAAGCAGCCAAGCGCCTGAAAAGACCGCAGTTACGAAACTCGCCCTTGAAATCTCAAGATGGGAAATGGATCGGTAACCCGAAAGAAAAAGCTAACCTTTTCGCTGAACATCTTGCGAATCTTTTTAAGCCATACTCATCAAACGCGGCTGAAAATAACTTACAGTTTGTTGATAAGATAGATGAAAGTGAAATACCAATTGTAAGACTTAAAGAAATAAAAAGTATGTGTTTACATCAACTACCAAATAAAAAATCACCAGGTTACGATCTAATTACTGCTCAGGTTATGAAAGAAATGCCATTGAAAGCCTTCATAAAACTCCAATATATAATAAATGCATGCCTTAAGCACCGGTATGTCCCGCACCATTGGAAAATTGCTGCAGTAAGTTTTTGAAAAACTGCTTAGCAAAATCATAGAAGAAAGAAGGTTAATCCCAAGCCATCAGTTTGGCTTTAGAAATAAAAATTCCACGATAAACCAAGTTCATAGAATTTCGGATGTAATAGAAAAAGCATTGGAAGAAAAACAAGTATGTTCAGCTATTTTCTTAGATGTTGCTCAAGCTTTTGACAAGGTTTGGCATGAGGGACTTGAGTTCAAACTGCAAAGGGATCTTCCCAGGCAGTACTTTGAAATATTAAAATCGTACATCTCAAACCGATTGTTTAGAGTAAGGTACGATCAAGAATACTCGGAATTGAAGAAAATAGAAGCCGGTGTACCACAAGGAAGTGTCCTAGGTCCAACCCTGTATTTACTATACACAAGGGATATTCCAGTTGGTAATCACACCATAATGGCTACTTTTGCAGATGATACCGCAATTTTGGTACCCAACAAATGTGTCTCTAAGGCAGCAGTAACACTAAAAAATGCCATCGACACAGTGAGAGCTTGGACCGAAAAATGGCGTATCAAACTCAATGAAACAAAATCTTCACATATAAACTTTACAAATAAAAAGATAAACAATATTCCAATAATCATTAATAATCAAGCTGTGACTTACGCCAATACGACCAAATACCTTGGAATGACTTTGGATGCAAAGCTTAAGTGGAAAAAGCACATCAAAAAGAGAAGAGAAGAACTAAACTTTAAATATAGACAAATGTCAACAACTGTAGTACCCGTAGCATGATGGTTAGTGCGTTGGACTGTCATGCAAGGGGCTTGGGTTCAATCCCTGCCTGTGCAACCTTAATTTAAAAAAATAATTTTCGCGGGTACTGCCTCTTGCGAGGAATTGACAAATCCTTCAAGAGTAATTCTTGTCATAAAAAAGTGCTTTCTCAAAACAAGCCGCTCGGATTCGGCCCAAAATTGTAGGTCCCTTCCATTCCTGACAACAGTACTCGCACACAGGAATGGTTGAGAGTTGTAAGTCACTAGGCCCTGGTTCACAACGGGCTGTTGCGCCACCCCATTTTTAATGTCAACAAATTTGATTTATCAATCCAAAACAAAATAATGCTGTATAACAAGTACTAAAGCCTGTTTGGACCTATTGAATCCAATTATGGGGCTGTACAAATAAAACAAATACCGAAATCATCCAAAAATTCCAAAACAAAGTCCTACGTGGAATAGTTAATGCACCTTGGTACATAATATCTACATCGTTACTTACAAATAGAAATGGTTACAGAAGTTGTTAAAAAATACGCTGTATCGCACAACCAGAGACTGCAAAGTCATACTAATTCTGAAATGGAGTCCGTCTTGAATGTAAGAAACCATTTTCGGAGATTAAGAAGAACCAAGCCTCATAAGCTTATGGTCTAAAAAAACATGGGAAAGTATTAAAAGTTTAAACTTCCCCCAAAGTGATTGTACAAAATTAAGAAAGAAAAATCGGAAGTCGATCCTTCAAGATTGATCCTGATGAAGAGGTGGTTTTAGTGGTTAAAAGTCCCACACTACTTGGTGTCGAATAGTGCCAAGTGTCTTTTGATGATTTCCTCCTGTCCGTTGAGAACCAGGGCTTGGTGACTTACAACTCTCAACTATGCATGTACTGATGTCAGGGATAGAGGGGACCTACAGTTTTAAACACTTTTCATGACAAGAATTACTCATTTGTCAATTCCTCGCAAGAAGGGTACTGGGTAAAAAAATAGGTGGTACACCCAATGATTGAACCCAAGATCTCTGGCATGATGCCACGGGTATTGTTTTGTTTAATACGGTTTTGATATTCGATACGAATATGTCACATAAAACAATTAATATTTCAATTGATTCATTGTCAATTATTTTTAAATGTTTGTTTCACTCTTCCTTCTACAATATCATTACAATGTGTAATTAACTAATATATTAGCGTTCTTGAATCTCTTGTTGCTGGTTAGGAAGTCGATAAGGCAGTGAAACTACCATACCGTGGCAAGAACATCTGGAAGTAAACTTCACCGGCAGCCAACAGAAACAAAACCAAAAGAATAACTCTTTCTTTTTCAACATGGGCGTCAAGTTTTATTTTTAGATTTGAATTTTTAATGAACCAAAATAAAATTCTAAAAATCAAAGTAACAAAATACATTAACACAAATTAAACTAAAAAAAAAACAAAGAAAACAAAAAACAAAACGCAATGAAAAACGATTCATACAAAAGTCAAAAATCCAACAACACTAACAAAACGTCCCAGTATCATCTACGCCTAGAGATCTATTTGGAGGTTAGATCTACCCTAGGAAAATCAACACCAAATTTATTTTGCTCGCATTGACCACTTCAAAAATAGTTTTTTATCAAATCAAATCAAAAATCAAGTGAGCCGGGTGCTCCGATGGACGGGGGTTGGCTTGAAATCCTCAATTCAACTCCAAATCATTCGTAAAACTTCGGATTATTACCAGTGCAGACGTCAGCTTGCATCAAAAAAGACATTGTAAAATAATTTAATTTTAATGGTGCGGCGGCCCAGTCCTTTTCTGACAATCTAGGACCGCCACTTTTAATTATTTTGCCAAATTTGTTCAATGCACGTTTGTATGAAACATTAAATACCAACAAATTAGTTTCAAGCGGATATTTGTGCGTTCAATTAGAATTTTTCACCACTCTTGCATTTTTGAGTATTATTTTTAACTAAATAAATTTTATTGAAATTTAATTTTTTTTTCTTAAAAAAAACTTTTTCAGCAATATCTCAACCGAACTGCTTCTAGATTGATTTTGGAATGACAAAAGTACTATGATGTTTCAAAATTCAGATCTCGAAGAAGTAAAAAAGAAAGAAAAAGAACTTTGACACTTGCCGGAAAACGTTCAAAAATTCTTATCGCACGGTCAACATAACTAGACAAACATCACCCGATTCACATCTCTCAAGTAAATATTGCCTACATTTATATGTATTGGTGAACAAAACTCACCATTTCTATATTCATCTTTTTCTATTTTCGAATTTTTTCCAGCCGAAAGCCTTGTTACTGTGCTAGTGCTGTTTAGTTTTAAGTATTAATTTGTATCATTTATGTGGAAATTAATAAATAATAATAATAATAATAATATTTTCGAATTTGAACTTCATTCTGACCACATTCATACTAAATACTACTAAAACTTTAAAACAAATAAATTCCTCGTTGTAACCACGGTTGCCACTTGAAAAAAATTTGCATGGCCAAAGCTGAAAATAAAAATCACCAATCGTACCAAAAAAGGACCAAAATAATTTTTGCCCGCAACGAAAATAGCTCACGAACCAATAACGCTAGCGACTTAAATTAAATTTTATATTATAAAATATATTGTAATGTGATAATAAACAAGAATTTTTTGGAAAAAATCCAATTTACGTTTTTTTATAAATCAAAAAACTGAAAAAAAAAATCGAATTTATAGTTATTTTTATAAACTATAAAAACCTAAAAAAAAATCACCAACTAATGGGTATGTCCAAACAAAACCATAATTTACGTAAAATAGTTATCCCCTCTTGCGAGGAATTGACAAATTCTCCAAGAGTAATTCTTGTCATGAAAAGGCTTAAAACTGTAGGTCCCTTCCATCCCTGACAACAGTACTAGCACACAGGAATGGTTGAGGGTTGTCAGTCACTAGGCCCTAGTTCTCAAACGGACTGTTGGGCCACCCAATTTATTTTTTATTTTATTTATTTTGTTATCCCCGCACCGGTTAATAACTTCCTCCTTTTAAGAATGTAACCGCACAAAATGATTTCAATGATTTTATTGTTTGTTCAATTTCGGTGTTCCATATACTTATCTTAGTGCGAAGGACAGCGGTGTTAGTGATTTCTAAAGGTTTTGAGGTTTTGAAAAGTCACATAATTTGAGCTGCAAATGGATGTATCAACGGATTTTGTAATATTTGTGCGCTACCAATATCTACAGTCTTTTTAAGAATATCTACTCTGCAAACCGTTGCCAACTACTACAACTGGTGGTGAAATTTTTAATTTGATTGTCATTTTTTGTATTGTAAATGACATACCATTGGTTAACTGCGTGGAAGTATGCACGGAGGACGGTGCCAAGGCCATGAATGGAAAAACGTCCGGTGTCGTTGCAAGAATAAAACAAATTGTTAAAGGATGCACCAGAAGACATTGCGTTCTACACCGCCATGCATTAAAAAACAATGCTGGCCTTCCTTAAAGAGGTGTTGAACAAGCGTGAAAATAATTAACTTTATTAAATCACGGCCAAAGAATACAAGGCTTTAGTACCTAGTGTGTGATGACATGAGTAGTCTTCATACGTCTTTAATTCTTCAATCAGAAGTAAGGTGACTTTCTCGCGCAAAAACACTGACGCGGCTTTTTGAAATAAGAGCTAAAGTTAGAACTTCTTCATTGTTTTGTTGTGTGATGAGCGTTTGTTATTGAAATAGGCATACCTGTCAGATATATTTAAAAAAATAAATGATTTGAGTGTATCACTTCAGGGAAAGGTAATAACTGTTTTACATGCCAGTGACAAAATAGAACCATTTAAAAACAAAGTCCAGTTTTAAGCTGAATCTATAAAAAATCGAAACCTAGACAGCATCCCAATGCTCAAAGAATTTGAAGAAGAAATAGATTTGGACATTCCCGATGATATTTTAAATGAGTTTCATATCCACCTAGTAGGTTTGCTGGGTAGCTTTCTCCACTATTTTTCTGACGAATTCCAACTGAACATTAAGAATATGGTATGGGTAATAAACCCGCACTCTGCCGCATTGGAAAAGCCATCGACCCCGACATCACTGCAGTTTGAGTGCTTGATTGACCTGACATCAAAATCTTCTATAAAATAACTTTTTGCAACAAAGAAGTCTTTATCAGAGTTCTGGTGTATGTTGAAACGAGTTCAGTTTATTTCAGGTTAAAGAAAGTTTTATGTTTATACAATTAGGCAATAACAAATACTCACAAAACACTAACAATCCTTAAGAAAATCAAAATTCTTTAAAAAATGTTATTTGAAAAAACGCAAACACTATCAAATATAATAAAAATCTTCATTGCTAACTTGGCCTTTTATAAGTATGATAAGGAAGTTCATGTGTGACATTGTGAAACATTTTATTCTGTTAACACACAAGTTTGGCAGTTTGCTTTGCACATAAACAAAACAATTAATGGTGTAAAAAAAGCCGAGCATTTTTAAAAATATTCAAAATTATAATCAATCAGTTATTTTTTAATTTTTAATAAGTAAAATCAGACAGTCAAAATAATAATTCTTTTTTTTAATTCAATTGACATCTATGAGTAAAATGTCACACCGCAATTGTTTCGTTCATATATTTTAAAATAAATTATTAAACATGTTGCGAAATTCATAATCAGGCTTCAACTTTCGGAGCGTCAAAAAAGTATTTAATAACAAATCAATAAAGCATACTGTAGATTTTGCAACTCTCCCTGTTTTTCTATAACGAAATATATTTTTTAATTCCTCAAATTATGTTATATCTACATACAAACATAATTTCATATTGAAAAATGAAATGAAATGAAATTTTTTAATTCGTTTAAAACTGGATTTTTTTAAACGAATGCAAATTATAAGGATGCGTCAATTTTGATTTGATTGCACAATTATTTTAATTGTAGTTAAAGCTAAAAACTAATTGTTTCATCTCAAAATACATATATATAATTTTTTTAGAATCCGTTCCAATTAATTCAAAACATCTAAAAGAATAGCAATAATTAAATATATCGCTTCGCCACTTAAATGCACGTGAATTCAAATGTGTGACAAAATAATTTGAAACTAATTTGTACATCGCACATTATCGCCAGCACGAGCGTTGATTTTGCATATTTTTAAGGGATGGGGCTAGTGGTTTGTAGGCAAAATGGACGATGTCACTTCCGGCTATAAAACGCAAAGCTTTCATTTTAGCAAGCAGCTATGTTGGAAGGTATGCATTTGATTTTATTAATCCTTAATTGTTGTGATGTTTTGTAGGTATTTTTGAAAAAGTAGGGAGTGCTCACATTGTGGTCAAATCAAATTGGCCGGATAAATTTGCCAATAAAATGTTTTCAGGTTTTTGGGAAGAATTAATTGCATTGGCAAATACTGGGTCAACTATAATAATGACTTTTGCTAATGTTTGGTCCTTGATTACTTTTGCATACAGGCGTTTAGGTTATATCATCATGACAGTGAATAATAATGAAATTGAAGTCATAAATATTGAGTGAAAATGAAACAGTTACCTATATTGCGACTAAAGTTTGTATTTAGGATAATTCAGTTTCAGTTTCAAACCCTATTTTAATTTTTCAATTCTATTGAAATTTTCGATTATCTTTCCATGAATGTAATGTAATATAAACTATTTGTGATCCTTTAAGAGTAGATTTTTGCAAAATTTGAAATGGAAACAGTATTAAAAGAGCTTTAAAAAGAATCAATGAAAATAGTAAAAAAGAAACATTTTATATGAATTTTGTGTGCTGTTTAAAAGTATATCGTCTATCCTTTACTAGTTGATACACATACATACAGTCCCCTGCCATGTTATTAGACGCACTATAGGTTTTATGTGTAAAATTTCAATTTTGAGCTACTTTAATAAGGTATTTTAATATTTGAATACACTTAAATTAAGTCGTGAACACAATATAAAATACTTCCTACTGTTATGTACAAATATAATATATTTATCGGTTCTCCCTCTACTACCAAAATGAAAGAGGGCTAGTTCGAAAAACAAATTTTTTATTTTTAATCATTCTTAGGCTTTACCATACGATTTATTCGCCTGCACTGAATAATGGCTTACGCTATCATAGGTTAGGTTAGGTTTAAATGGCTGTCCATGATGGAATCGGACACACTTAGGTCAGTTTAATGGCACATTGTGATACCACATGAATCTTGAGGCCTCCTCCTAAGCTCAATGGAACCAGTTTGAGTCCCTTACGAAACGTGAGAGGCTGATTATGCTAATATGATTAAGATCGTTTAGATCGTTAAATAACAATTCTCCTAGATAATTCTTGTGCTTTTGAGCTAATTCTTCTTCCTTTTTAAGAATGCTCCTAGCCGTGTGGCGTCCTTTCTATTAGACAGTGTCCGGTTATGGTACCTATTATCGAGCTTATATGGGATCTGCTTAGAGATAGCAAGCACCTTTAACGTTTTAAATTTAGAGTTGGCCAGATGTTTTTTGTGACCTGACACGTGGTGATGTTGTTCCACCTGTTGTTTGTCTTCTTCATAACGTCTTGCATTAGCAATAGTTTACAAGTAGCGTTTGGTATGCCAGCATTTGCCAAACGTGGTAGGATGGGCTGCACTGCACCGTTCTGGCGAGTGCATCTGCCTTACAGACCTTGAATGTCTCTATGGCCCGGCACCGAGCAAAAGTGAATATTTAACTGTTGTGCCATCTCCATTAGAGTTTTTTTTAAAGCCAGTCAAGAATTCTTTTATCTTCAAAAGTTCCGCCTGGAACAAGCTACAATGATTGGGAAGGCGGAATGAGAGACTTAATTTCAGTCGTTCAGACCACCAACCCCTCCCTATGTTTTTGAATCATCTGTACAAAAATGGATTGACTCGTCTTCCAGGAATGCCCTATTCTCCCAGAAAGATCTGGGAGGTATAGAAATCTGGAAGTTTCTGTCGAATTGTAGTTGGGGGATGGTGTAGTCTATGTGCTTTTGAATTGATTCTAAATACCTAAGAATTACGGAGTGGCCAATATTGTTGTTAGTCCACTACAACGAAGCTTTGAGGCGAATAGCAGAGCTTGCAGCTATTTGTTTGCTAAATATGTCAAGAGGTGTTATGTAGAGTAAGGTGTCCAGTGACGCAGACGGGATGGTTGGAAGTGATCCGCTTATACATAGGCAAGCTGAACGTTAGAGTTTGTTTCATTTGTCGCGGTTTATAGCTTTCTCTAAAGCAATCCACCATACTGCCACAGCGTACATTAAAATCGGTCTAATTACTAATGTGTATAGCCAATGCGTGATTCTGGGTTGTAAGCCCCATCTATAATCAGTAGGTTTTTTGCAAGAAAAGAGTTCTTCAGTAGCTTTTTTAACTCTGTCATGTATGTACATTAGAGTGGATCGATTCGATATGAAAAAAAAATCGTCAAAAAAAAATCGGCCGCGGTCCAAAAGTTGTATACAATTACCAAATCCAAAATATTTTTTAAATTGAACCATTTTTAGTACTGCCCCAAGTCACTTGAAATTTAAACAGACAATATTTAAAAAAAAAATTGCGAAAATGTGTCTTAATCCGCTTAATATTTTTCTATTTGAATCCTATAACAAGCAACCCTTATCAATATTTTGCGTTACAAACTATCACTCCACTGGGGCTAAACCGTTTAAAAAAATGCAAATAAAACGCAGTAGCAATGCATTTTCCAGTTTAAAATAGTCAAACATATTATGCTTCATTCCTTTCAAATTTGTTGTATTGTGTTGTGCTTTTATTTTAATTTAAGAAAATGTCTTTGTCTACTCTCCGTAGTGATTTGTTATGTCCGATTTTTGGTAATGGACAAGATTTTAGATCTAATGTCTTGCCGACTAAAGAAGATATTATACGATGTTACTTGTGGGTAAGTCTTAATAAACACAATCAATTTAAAAATTTGGCTACCGACACTTGTGAGGAGATCTCCGAAAAATTATTAAAGCTCTGGCAGACAGCTTCGATCCCAACTATCGAACACCGTTCAGTTATAAGGAAGATAAAGCAGTACCACGAAAGTTACAAGAATTTACTTAAGCCTTATAAATCAAGAAAAGCTTTGGATTCATATCAGAAGCGCATTCAGGTTTTTAAGGACGTTGCTAAATCTTTATTCGATATAGCTGCTTGTAAGTGTGATGATTTTTTAGCATGTAAATGTGAAAAACAGCTAAATGTTCCAATATTGGAGAGACCTTTTTTGATAGACCAACGAACCAGGCGTAAAATGGGCATTGGGAGCATAGATGTTAAAACTTCAATTAAGAACACGAAGAAATTGCCCCGAAAAAGAAATTATGAGAGTAGAAACCAAACAAATCTCCATGAACCTGAATCTTATACGTCGATAAATTCCCAGCTTTCTGAAAACGAGTTTACTTCTGAAGAAGAATCAAAATATCAAATTCAAGAAGAGATTTTATCAGAAATGGAGCCGTCAACATCTTCGGCAGGACCAAAGAAACTTTTGAAGTCATCGATGCCTACTGTCGCTCATGCTGTTGATAGATACGGTATTTCAGACAGGGCTGCAGCAGCAATCGTTTCAGTAACACTTCAAGACGTTGCTCTCCGTCAGAAAATATGTTACACCTTGTTAATTTTATTTTGAAAGTGTATGCTCCGATGTGGTTTTCCATTAAAACAAAGCCAAGTTGCATCTATGGATCAAAACACTTGCATAAAACTATACTTCTGTCGAGATATATGCCAGAACACTTGAAAGCTGTGATAGATCCTGTAATTCAAAGGAATGGCTTTTTTGGACATCCTGAAAACATTCTTCTTACTATGTTGGCAGACGAAAGGAAATCAATTAACGTGTTAGCTTAGCGAAGGATTTTGAAATGCAGAGATGCTTTATATTCTGGTTCAAGAATATTTAAAGTTCCGGAATTTAACTTCAATTCAAAGGACTACATTGACATCATTGCTTGGAAGGAGTTGAACGTTACCGAGTCACCGCTACTGAATATTGAAATTGACATCATAAAAGAATGTATAAAAATACCAGACAAAATTTATTCAATGATGTTGCCTATTCTGAAGGAATTTCCCTGTCACACTCAAGCTACGGAAAGGTGTGTCAAAATTGTTACAGAGGCCTCAGCTGCAGTATGCGGTGCAACCAGAAGAGATGGGTTCATCAGAACTACACTTGAATCCAGCAGAATAATGCCTGTTTTTAATTCAAAAAAACATTATAAAATTGCTTAATCCTTATTTTAAATCCTTTGTTTTATGACCAAAATATTCAAACACGATTTTGAAAGAAAAAATTTAAATAAAAATGTTGTTTTTTTGTTCTTTAAAGCGTATTTAAACATTAATATAAAATGAAATAAATGTTTTCCTTTATTCCTTCACATAAAATTCAAAAGTCAAAAAAAGTTTTTTTTTCAAATTTTCAGGAAGCTTGGAGCGGTACAAACATTTTTTTTTTGGAAAAGTTTAATTATGCCATTTTGTTTGGTTTTGATGGTAACAACTTTCTATTAATGGCCGAACTCGAAAATAAAAAAAAAAATCGATCCACCCTAATGTACAATGCATTTCCAATTTAGTTTTTCATCTAAAATAAGATCCAGGTATTAAGCCTCATCTGAGAATTTTAATTGAACTCCTTTAAAATGACAAATAGAATTTTATATCTCCTCGAAAATAAGACTAAATCGGTTTTGTGTATGGGTTAACACCCAGTCCACACCGAACAGCCAGTACATTCACATCAAGGAATTTTGATTATCACTCCACTCCCATAACTTGAGAGGGGCATCTCTGAATCTGCAATGAGCTCGGTTACCTTAAAAATCTTTATTAGTTAGAAGAGTTGTTTAAAGTGTTTAAAATTAAGACAGAATTAAACAATACTTTTTAAATATAGAACTTCTTTAACAAGATTCAGCTTTAATTCTTAAATGAGATCTCTTGAAAATATTTCCAACTTTAAGTAGTATTCTTTTTATTTTCTGTAAAAGAACTGTTACTCCGATTATATTGCCAAATATCAAAGACGTTATTTTTTGTATTCATTAAATTATTTTAGTAGTAGTACCAGTAGCATCATGGTTAGTGCTTTGGACTGTCATGCCAGAGGTCTTGGGTTTGATCCCTGCCTATGCCATCTTAAGTCTTTTCACGGGTACTGCCTCTTGCGAGGAATTGACAAATTCTCCAAGAGTAACTCTTGTCATGAAAAAGTGCTTTCTCAAATTAGCCGTTTGGATTCGGCATATAAACTGTAGGTCCTCTCCATTCCTGACAACATTACTCGTACACAGAAATGGTTGAGAGTTGTAAGTTATTAGGTCCTAGTTCTCAACGGACTGTTGCGCCACCCAATTTATTTATTAAATTATTTTGTTTGCAAAATATTCGAGGTGAAAAATATTAGTTGCAGTTATTTTTGAATTATAAAATAAAACAATTAATTTTTTTTCGAATTACCAAAAATTTTATTTCACGTCACAATGTATAACATAAAATTAAATTGAAGTCACTACTCACTAGTGACATTGGTTCGAGAATTTTTGCAGTGAACCAAATTTTTCTACCTAAAAAAAACGTCCTCAATTTTTCTAATGTTTTTATCTGTAAAACAAAACTTATTTGTATTCGGTACCCCGAACGCAACGTACGGACGAGTCTTTTATTTAGATTCTAATGTCGTTGAAACGTCGCACACTGGGG
Organism: Eupeodes corollae; assembly: GCF_945859685.1. Lineage (NCBI taxonomy): Eukaryota > Metazoa > Arthropoda > Insecta > Diptera > Syrphidae > Eupeodes > Eupeodes corollae. The sequence goes on along the minus strand of NC_079149.1, from coordinate 60,273,741 downwards.
CCGATCGTCGAGAAAATTTCAAAATACAATTTTCAGTTCGCCAAATCGGCCCAATTACAAAAACTTCCCATGAAAAGTTAAAAACTGGAATAGCTTTAACCGCAGAGTTATGAGAATTTCCTTTAAGCGCTGTAATCTTTTTTAAGCAGTTTGAATAAAAGCTAAATATCCAATCAAAACTGCATGAAATCCAACTTAATACAAAATAATTAAAACCAACCATAAATACTTTTACATAAGTCATACACTTTTTATTTCTTATTTTCTTTGAGATTTCTTAAAATCATTTTGTAACATTTACTACACAATTAATTATCATTTAAAAAAAAATTATCCACAGACGGAATAGACAAATTGAAAACCAATCAAGAAAATTGTATTTATACTTTTTCTTTTGTTAAACTACACATAAAAACAATCACCAAAATTAGTATATCTTGAAAAAGAGAAAAAAGGTCACATAGAAGAACTATATTTGATATTTTAAAAAACGTATAAATTTTACAATTAGAATATAATTAGAAAAAGAAAACAATATTTGGATCTAGGTCATTGATATACAGAGGTTTTTATATATTTGTTTTCTTTTTGTTGAGAGCAGTGGAAGGAGTTCTTTTAAAACAAACGATAACTCATTGGGTTTGCTGTGATTGTTAAACGGTCAATGGCCTCTTCAATGTGATTCCATTTAGCCGCTGCTGTAACTATGGCCAATTCTTCATAAACTTCTCTGGATCGTTTGTCATCGTAGAGTTTTTGCAATATTTTCACCATACGTCCATGATGGGAGTGAACGTATGCATGCCATAAGGAAAAGTTAACAACCTGCCAAAAGACATACACAAGTTTAGTTCTTATAATGACCAATAAAATTCCCAGAAACTCCAAACAAAGAAACTTACCTTGTTGTCAGTGGCATCTGAAAACTTTCCAATTTCAGTAAATATAGCGTCAATTTCCTCCAAACGAGTCGTTTTCTGGGACCCATTCTCGATAACATTCAATTTGGCGACCGCAATGCCCTTCTTGGTGAGTGCTTCAAGTAAGTTGTTCTTTTGCTTATCCATATCGCTGTAAGAAATAAAAACACAAACAAAATTAAGAGACTTTGAGAAAACTTTTCAAAACCAAACACCGAACGAACGAGGCGAGATGCTATCAGAAATAATAATAATAATTATCGTTTAGCAGTCTAAGGGGACATTTTGTTTAATTTATGTATTAAAGGATATATATGTTTATAAATTTTATATTTTGGATCGATAGAGTATTATCTTGTGGGTAGTCATTAAATATTTGAAGTTAAACAAAAAAAAATAGATCTAATCCAATAAAAATTATGGGTATGCTTAAAACTGAGCATTTTAAAAATTTCACTTCAACCGTGAACGGATTCTTCGAGATTCGTTAATATGTTTTCATATTCTTGGTCGTGGTTTTCGTGGTACGAGATTAACATCAATTCAACCCTTAATGACATTTACTGAAAACAAAATCATGGAAACCAAAACCAAGTTACGATGTAAAAACTTAAGAGAAAAAGTTTGTGATAATTGTGTGCTGGGATTATCGACGTTTTTGTTTTTTTTTGTATACTATACTAAAACTTATTGAAATCATTAAGAGAATATAGAAGCAGAAGGAGTTTGTTTGAGCAGATGAAGCAAAACGGAAAAGATTAAGAACAAATCGAGAATGACAAGGAATGGTCAATCGCTATTTGGAAATCGAAATCTACAACCAATTCAGAAGTTTCAGCACATTCAACTATGACAAGAGAATGATTGAAGTAAAATCTCGAAAAAGAACTTAAGTTTTCTATCGAAAACTTTGTTTTATTTGATAAGATTTATTATTGAAGAATAATTTAACTGGATTTGACACTTTTTGTGGGTTTTCTTATAAACTAAGATGAAGAACTTCATTTACTTATGGGCGATGTCGATAGCGATAGCGATGGCGATGGTGAAGGCGACACTTTTGTTCGTGCGTTTCGTTTTCTATTTCAAAAGATTTATTTTTGTATAAATTTATTGCTGTAGTTTGAAAGAAAATATCTTCGATTGTTAACTTTTTAGTTGAGATGACAATCACTTTTGCAATTATTGAAGACAATATTTAAGAAATTTAAATTTCAATCTAATGCTCTTAAGAGCAAGGTGATGCAATTTCGATTGGTTGTATCAAAACATAGAAGTTTGGATTATAAAAACTGTATTTTTGTAATCTAATTTTAATTCTCAATGTTACAAAACATACATTTTCGTTTAAAATTTATTTTAATTAATTAAATTTATTCTGCATAAACTGATACCAACAAAAAACAAACTGAAATCGATACAAAAATTATACAAATTCGAAGAAATATTCTTCTATTTATTTTCCTGGTAGTGTACATATCAATTTAATAATTTAAAATTGTTAAAAACACACCAACTTTAAATTACAAACAAAATGCAACTTACTCAAACATTCTGAAAATTTAGTGAATCAACAACTAAATAAAGTTTTTAATAACATCAGTTTTTAGTTAGATTTCTATTTTGTGCTCCTGTTTACCCAATTTATTAATTTCATAAACAGAGACCTTTCAGAAGGTGGGAGTAATGAGTAGAGGTAGAGTAGAGAATTTATAAAATAGGTCAAGTTCATTCGAAGGCATGGGTGGGATTTTTCGAGACTAAAGAGTACAACAAAAAATTTAGTGGACTATCAAATGGAAAGGAATTTTTGAGATAGTGCCTTTTTCCATAACCAAATCAATACGCAATCCTTATGAAGAGAGGCTTGGAGGCGACGCACACTGATAACTTCCCATCCCTTCTGTCGATTTGTCTTGCTTAAAAGTTTGTAGGTTTTTGTTTTGGGTTAAAAAAGTTGTCAGTCGAATTATTCTTAAAAAAAAATTAAATTACCAACAATATTTTTCATATAAAAAATAGTTTAGTTTTAAAATCTATTTTTGTTAAATTGATTTTTAGTCGGAAACAAATTTCTACCATTTTTTGTAGCATTCTTAAACTTTTACAAATTGGATGATTAAAATTAATTTGAGAGATACCAAGAACCAAACATCAGTTTTTACAAAATTTGCTTACTATTTTTTGCATATTTTATTTTTTTTTTTATGAAAAAACGGACTGTTGGATTTTTACAAAAAAAAAAACTATTTAAGATCGAAAACAATATTTTCTGTGAAATAAAAAGTTTGAAGACACTATTTTTAATTTTTGTAAAGCTTTTTAAGTGAAAGTAAATTTTTAAAAAAGTTTTAGTACTGTTTATTTTTGGTTTTCAATTTTTTTTAAACTGTCCATTAGATTTTTCTAAAAATTTTACTGAATGTTGACAACAATATTTTTTAAAAGCTAAAAGTAGTTTGAAGCTAATATCTCAAAGTTTTGAAAAGATTTTGAGTCGAAAATCAATTTTTACCAACTTTTGTTCCAGATGTTAAAAACGTTATTTTTCGTTGCACAAAATTGTTTTGGAAGTGAAAACATTTTTTAGTCGTAAAATTTTCGAGGTGACACATTTCTTGTCCGTTTTTTTTTTATTTATAAAAAAAACGTTAATTGGATTTTTTTTCCAAAAATATATTGGTTTAGTATCACGTTACAATATAAAATATAAAATTTAAGTCAAGTCATAAGCGTCATTGGTTCGTTCGATATTTAGGGCTAACCAAAATGTTCACCTCTTTTAAACTGCTATGGTAAAAAAAACCACCCACGCAATTTTCTTGAGAGCCCTTTCTACATTTTTATCTGCATAACAAAATTCATTTGAAGTCGATATCTCTTCTGGTTCTTGAGTTATGGACGACGAAAAAACGTTGCGAACGTACGTACACACGCACGGTCAGAAAACTTTCTAAAAATCTTTTATTTCTACCCTAGGGACCTTGAAACGTCGAGAAATGTCAAAATTTTGAATTGGACAAATGGGACCCATTACAATAACATTCTATGGGAATTTAATAAAGCCTTCGTAGGTTCCATCAAAGTATAAAATAATTGTTTTCACAAACTTAACTCCTTCTATATAAAAAGAATTAAGCGGAAGTATTGGCACACATTTTCTTTGATATACTTTAACATGAAGCAATCAGCTTAAGGTATACCTGAGACTGGAAGGAGTACAAATTTTGTTTCAATGCAATGAAAAAAGAATTACATAACAATAGAAAGTTTGAATTTTTAAATGCATTTGTATGTACGTACGTCCTTCTATTTTAACCGTTCGTTGGTTGGGAAAGGTTTTTTATATTTTTATCCTTTTTAACAATCTGATTACCATTCTGCATTTCAAAGCGCGCCTCAAGACCTCTTTTTAACTAAGCGTTTGATAACTTAAAAAACCGCATAATCTGCTCTTGTCCTATATACATAGACAAAAAGGAAGACAATTGGATTCATTATCTCCCGTTTTCATTGTCAATTTTAATACATACTTAAACTAACATACATTCTAACGGTATACAATGCATATAAAAAATACTTAACAAAAAATAAAAATAAACTAAGTTTCAACAAAAACAGCAAAGAACCCAGCGGCAGCTTTGGGTGGCGCGGCGCGGCGTTCGTCGGCAAAAGTTAAGTGTGGGGAAAATTACAGCTCACAAAGGACTAATCCGCATTAAGTACTTTTGTGTGTGCGCTATTTTCCATTCAGGTTGCTTTTCTGCTGGCTGTTTATGTTGGGTTGGGAGTGAAAATGTTTCAAATCCCTTTTCGCATCGCATATTTCGACTGAAATGACGTACACAATGCAAAAGCACAAACTGAAACTTTTTATACATGCGCCCATTCACCATTCAACATCGATGCGGGGTACGAAGTGCGATGCTGATAGCGATGTCAGGCTCTATGGTGATGGTAAATGGTGGACGGGTGGTGGCCCTCCATCTCTAGATGGAGGCTCTATCTCCATCACCATCTCCAGAGCCACACACAAAACTTTCAAACACAAAAACCCTGTACAATAAATTGCGCACAAACAAAAGCCAGAGATTTGAAATCCTATTTTAGTCGTCGTCAGCAGTACTCCTTGTATTGAATTTCACATTTTCAATCATAGGTACTACACCGTGCGTGGCTCGTCGTAGTTAAGATTATACATAAATGGTCTATAAAAATCAAAGAAGATTTCTTCAACAAATAAAAGCAATGTTAAGTTTATTGAACTTCTATAAATGAGACTTAGTTAATATTAATGCAAAAAGTTTGATACTCACGTTTTAATTTTGGCAGCGTCGGAACGTGTATCGTTCTTCAGACCGTAAAATCCCAACAATGCATCCTTGTCGGTCTCTTTGATGACGAGGCCAGCCTTCTCTACGATTTTCTCCAAGGTTGTCGTAATACTGGCTACGTCTGGTTTTGTCTCGGCAGTGTCCTTCCCCGAGATGTAATTGGCGAATGTAAACGGAAATTGGGCTTTCAAGTGAGCACTCTCGATGTTTTCAATGTACTTTAAATGAGCCGTCACATGTTTTGGATGGGCAGCAATTACAGTGTTGTAAATCTCCTCGGCCTTATCAAGATCTGAAAGAAAGCAAACAATTTCAAAATTCAATGGGATTTAATTTTAAATGTTTGATTGATTGCAGATTTTGAATTTCTCTTTTGTTTGTTTTTGAACCTTTAGAATTCCGAATTCAATCCAAAAAAAAAAAACTTCAAATACTCACAATTTATACAAACTTACCAATTTTAGCAATCTGTGCACACTGGAAGTCACGCAATGCCTCTTCGTAGTCATCTTTTGAGTTTTTGACTGGTTTCTTTGGACTACCATTAGTGTTCTTGGCATTGGTGCCGACGCCACCACCACCACCATTAGATCCAGACCCTGAACCAGAACCAGAACCGGAGCCGTTTCCATTTCCTTTCTTGCCTGATCCGGTCGACGATGATGCATCGGTTAGTAAATACTGGAATTTCAAAACATGAACTCGTCGGCCTACTTCATCCTTGGCCAATGACATGTTTCCATTTAGCCAAGTTGTGCCAGTAGGCAAGGATGCCTTTGATATTTTCTCACTATTCAAGGGAGCCACATAGACAACTTTAGGCGTGTGTTGCAACGAACAGCTGGTGAACTTCCGGCCACCGACAATACACTGATTGTAGTGGTCGTAGATGTCAAGGGTTATCTGAGTGGACAATTTGAATAGCGCCACCATTGTCGCCTCGGAAATTTTCTCTAGAGCATCCTTCTTTTCGTGGCGTATCTGCAGCCGGACTGTGTATTCGCCTTTTTCCAGTTTTGTGCAAAATGTGTGCGAATGTGCATCACCGCAAGCAATCATCATTTTATTTACATCGAACAGCATCCACAATTGCGATTCGAATTCGGATTCATAGAGCAATGAGTTGAAGAGCGGCGCGTACAGGGAGACTTCATGTGCCTTGGCGACATTCAAATTATACGTGAGGACGTTTTGATAGATTTGCCTGCCCGCCGGGATGACATCTCGTGTTGGGCTGAGTGGGGTGATTTTGGATTCGGTTGGCTTCAGGACGACAGCAGCGGTTTTTAATTGAATGGCTGGTTGGAAGTCTTCAGCGGAAAGTGCAGTCACTTGGAAACGATGGATGCCCTTGGCCGAGTGCATGACAGCTGCAAGTTTACGAATGAAAATTAATTGTTTATATTTTTCTTTATTTTGTATTTTTAATTTCGTCTTTATTTCGAATCGAATAAGAAGCTGGAGTGGCAGTAGAGAGGAGGTTTATATTTAATTAAGACTTTTTTAATGCGTCAACTGAATGAAAGAACAACAGATTTTCATATTATTATTCTTTTACGAGCATTGGGGATGGGTTAAGCTTTAATGTAAATATTTTATTGTTAACTTTCAAAATGAAAACGATTGGAAAACTGTGGTTGTTTGAAAAAGAAAAACTATTTTTTCCGAACCAACAAAAGCGTTGATTTAAAGAGAAAGGACTTTCACTTAGATAGAATTATTAAACTTTGAACTTTATATTCTTTGTCTTGTAATTTTAGTTTTTGTTGTTGATCTAAAACTAAAACTTTTACGCGCTCAGGGCTAACAATAGACAACAAAGGTATTTATGTTCGGAAATGATGTCTGTAATATATCCTGCTTTGATTGAAAAAAAGCAAGCGTTTTATTTATCAACTGGTTTTTTACACGACTGCAGGGCGTCTTAAGCAACTTACTTTTGGTCATCACATCTCATATCTTTTTGAAGTCGGTGACTTAATTTTGGCGTGATGGTTAGTGCGGATTGAAAATTCATGTATATTCGGATTCGGCATAAGAACTGCATCCCTGTCCCTTGCATCCCTAAAATGACTCGCACACTGGAATTTTTGAGAGTTAAAAGTCACTAGACATAAACTGTTGGGCAACTTAATTTGTTTATTTTAAATTTTAAGCATTAAGAAATGGCACGTTTTTTAAATTGTGTATTGTTTTCGATGTTTTTTGGCACTAACAGCTTTTTCCTGCTCAAATTTTTCCTTGCATCCCTGAAATGACTCGCACACTGGAATTTTTGAGAGTTAAAAGTCACTAGACATAAACTGTTGGGCAACTTAATTTGTTTATTTTAAATTTTAAGCATTAAGAAATGGCACGTTTTTTAAATTGTGTATTGTTTTCGATGTTTTTTGGCACTAACAGCTATTTCCTGCTCAAATTTTTGACAGAAAGTTGACTTTGGGCCAAAAATCATCTCTTCTGTTGAGGCACATTTTTATCTCAGCAGCTAAGTCAAGAAACTAAATTGCCTGACCTGGTATTCGGACGCTTTAGCCGAAAAGCCAATGTTTTCACAGATAGTGAAAGTTCAATGCAGATAGTGGAATGGTGTTTCAATATTGGCTATTTTTCTTTGAAAATGATGATAGAGCCATGTTAACTGATTTCTTTTGTTAATAAAAAAGGAATCATAGATTTGAATTACCTCTAGTGGCGGTCGATAGCATTAAAGCATTTAAGGCCAATATCACCCAAGCAACCCTTGAGCTGCAGCCTAAAAACGATTGAAAAGGTCTTGGAAGATTGGAGTGATGATACAGAATGCACTTCTGAGAAATCAGCCGAGAACGACCTTGTGTTCCACAATTAATAAGAATGTTTGAGCTACAGCCCAGACAAAAAAATACTTTTTTAAAAAATTAAGATATCTTAAATTCAAATCTTGCATTGTCCCTTATGAAAACAACCACAAACGAGGTTTTTTTGAGTTAAGTTAAAACTTAAAATAAATTTTAAGATGATTTTGCAAAGTACAAATCTTTTTCACTTCTAGTTTTTAGAAATTGTCATCAGTTATGAGTTTTTACTTAACTCTATATGAGTTTTGAGCAAGCTTTGAATTTAATACTTTCATAGTTTGAAAAATATGTTATGGAGTAAATTTGTATTTGCTCAAGTTTTTAAAATACCCGTTTTCAACATTATTTCTATATCTTAATGTATAAAACCTTAGTATCTTGATTTCGGGAATCTGTCAAGCAAAGTGCAGAAAGAATTGCACATCAAAGAATCAGGAGATATGCAAATCGGAATCTAGAATCAAGAGAACAGCATGTTAAACATATACAAGAGCATTTTTAGAGCAATATTGGCGCGCATTAAAATTTCGCAATGAAACTCCCGACATTTACTGCGCATCAGGGAAAGTTGTATGCTTACTCCACTTGAAGTTTTAAAATCCTTCCTTGCTGGTATTTTAAATGTCTCAAAAATTTTTTTTTGAGTAAGACAAGAAAATTTAATTCTTGCTTTCAAATGACATTATAAAGTTTGAAATATTTCATCGGATGGTCGTAATTTTGAAACAACATTGAAGTTTTGAGGCCAAGTAAAGACCATACAATTGGATCATTGATGCCAATGCCAAATGAATATCCATTGTAGGAAGACCATCAAATTTAATTCTATGAACAAAGGACCAATTGACCAAAAATATTGTACGCCGATTGGTGCTTTATTAAACAGGTATTTCGATTTATTTCAATTAAATATAATTAGAGTTTATTAAATAAGAGTTAATTTGTGTTAAATTTTGTCTTTTAGACCCTTCATAAATCATTATAACCACAGAAACGCATTTGCTAGTTTGTTAAATATATCTTAAGAACTTGATATGATACAATTGTTAAGACAACAGACAAAAAAATAAAACTTACTTTCAAAACGTTTTGTCTTTTTCTGTTGAAAACCGTTTTATTTCATAAATTGTTTAGCATCTGTTTTTTTTCATGATACTAGGTGAAATCTAGAAATTCATAAAGATTTTTTGAATATTGTATAAAAAAACATAAATATTTTAACTGAATATAAAGAAAGGGATTAAATATTTTAAAAATCATGGATTTCATTGAAAAAAGATACTTCACAAATTTAGATAGCCTCAAAAGCCTTATTCAAAATTAAAAAAAGTAATACATATCTCAAAAACCAGACGTGATACATAAATTTTGAAGTCGTATTGGAAAAGGGAAATATTATTTCTAGTAAGAATGTACTTTTTTAACTATCAATTTTGTCAGAAAATTCAACTTAATTTGTAATTTGTTTTTTACGTACTTTCTATAAAACAAGTCATTAAGAGAAATGAATAACTTAAAATGATAGATAGATATTCATTGATTCCTAGCCCTTTAGAGATTAGTTTTGAACATTTCCTCATCAATTATCGAAACGCAGTTGTAAAAGGTAATTCTCAATTCTTCTTTGTTGTTTGCATTTAGATTCATTGCTAAATTATGTGCATGCCAATTTCTAAGAGGGGAATATCCACTATGGAGTGATATAAGCAGGATTTTCTTTTGCAGATTACTATCAATCAGGTCTATGCAAAACTTTTATAAGATAGCCTGCGCTGGCTTTTAAATTTCTAACATATATTTGCGGAAGCCCAAACGCAACATATATGGCGTAATTAGGCGTGCTACGCGGCAGCCGGAAGATTTTTTAAAAAAAGTATCTTTGAATCACTTCCATATATTGATTTCCATAACAAAAGCAACTGTTCAAGGTAGCCTTAAAAACCAAAAATTTCGATGTAGGGTCTACGAAGCTTCTTGAAAAAAATGTGACCACATCGAATTTATAGCTGATTTGGCTAATATGATTTTTGATGTTCAAATTATGAGTGATAGTAAAACCAAGATATTTATACTCGCTGACAACTTCAATAGTGGTACCATCTGATGTCCAATTTCGTACATTATTATCTGAACTGTTTTGAAGTTAAAAAATCCTAATTTTAGATTTATAAATGCTGATTTTGAGATCCCACGAATAGCAATATTGTTAAAGTTTATTTATCTAAAGCTGCAATGTCACTGGGTTATATAGATCAAAATCTTCAAAGATAAATCGCCATAGTTGATCTCCCGGTAATTTATTTTCAATATCTTTGATAAAAAAGAGCAAACATCAGCGGACTCAATACACAGCCTTGTGGAACACCTGTTTCAGTATTAAAGGATTTCGACATAGATATACCATTACAAACCATTGCAGACGTGTTTAATAAAAGTTGTTCACAAATCCGAATAAATTTGGTTGAAAAAGTAATAACTGCTAGCTTATATAAAAGTGATCTTCTGTTGATGGTATCAAAAGCAGCTTTAAAGTCGACGAAAAAAAGTGTATAGGGGCTTCTTTTTGTCGATAAAACGCCTGGTAACGCTCGTAAGAGCAAAAATTTGATCAATCGTTGAAAGGCCCGCCCTGAAACCAGCCTGATATCGACTTATGAAATTATTTATTTCAATCCAATTCACAAGCCTAACGTACAACATTTGTGCAAACAGTTTTCTTAGTGAGCTCCAAACTGAAATGCCTCTATAATTTTCTGGTGAACTCAGATTACCCTTTTCAAATATACGAAATATTGTAGCCAAACGAAAGTAGCTCAGAAATTTCTCTTCTTAAAACATTTTCTTTTAATAACCCCAACACACGCTTGAGAAATTTAGGAGTTGAATTTTTATAGAATTCGATAGGAATGCCATCCAAACCCAATGCTTTTTTATTTTTTATTCTGCTTAGTGATGCCAACATCTAAACCATGGTAAAAGAAGAGTCTAGCTCATCGATTGAATTATTTTGGAGGGCAAAACCTTTAAAGACGGCCAGGTCGTCAACACTAATACTTAAAGACGAAGACTTGCTGAAACCTCCCAAAATCCGTACATTGTACCAGAATGACTTTGAGTCCTTACAATCTACAAGTTTCCCAACCGCTTTGATTAAATATAATTGCATTTTCTGGCTACACAAATCTTTATATATTTTATTCTGTTCAAGGTAATTTCCTCTGTGAGTTTCGTTGTTAGATTGTCTAAACAATTTTAGGTAAGCGAAAGACTTTTCTCTACATTTCTTACATTCATCGTAATACCACTTCGATTTTGGCATCAGTGTTGTAGGACGAAATCTGTGAGTTGCTGATTGTTTTATCAGTTCAAAAATAGAAAATGTAACAGATTTTATACATTCTGATAACAGACCATCAGCATAGCATATAAGTTGACTTAAGTTACGTCTATACACCCCAGCCTTGTTTTCAACCCATCTTAATTTATTGCTGAGTGCAGATTCTTCAACTTCTCTATTATTTTTTTCTGAAAGGAACTCACATTCAACTAATATTGGTAAATGATTTGAAAAGTTCGCTGGGTGTACATCAAAACTATTGACTAAATTGAGCCAATCTCCATTCTACTACGCACAAATCTGTAGCAGAACATTATTATTACTTATATGTAGTTCTAAAGTTAGTCTTTAATATTCATTAAGAGCGATTGTTCAGATTGCATTTTAATATTTAATTTATTTTCAAAAAAACCTTCTTTAACTTCTGAAAACTCACAAATTTACTTCTATACTATAGGCAAAGGCTTCTTTATTTGAATAACAATTAACTAACAAATTTAATAACTGTTCAAATTCAACTCAAGAATAATAATAATACATAATAATTGAAAACTTCAAAATAATAATTTCTATAAAAAGGTGTTCTAAGGTTTTTTTTAGATTACAAACAAGTAAAAAGTAAAGTACTTATACTATAAATATTTTACAACATCTATTTCAGCCATATAAACCATAAAAACCAAACACATATTTATTTATATTAAGTGCCGTAATAAATTTAAACAACCACCCATTCTGAAATATAACACAATTACCAACACAAAAAAAACTTAAAAACTTGAATTTTCAAATAACACCGTTGATGGCTAGTCATTACCACACAAAAACTATACAGTGACTGACGAAACAATGGGACAACTTCTTATAAGTTCAAATCTGGAACCATTGAAATGTTCCGTATATAATTTATTGTTAAAGTAATAAAAAAAACAACAATTTATTTTTTCAAAAGATATTACTATATTACTGTAGAAAAGACATTTCTAAATAAAAACTGGTCAAAATAATAGAACCCCTTTACAGAACGTTAAATCTTTAATTTTCATACTGAAGATTTCGTATTGTACTATTTCAAGTATTCCTGCAAGTATACTTATGCAGTTATAAGCAAAAATTTATCATTTTATCGTACTAAAGTTTTTTTGAATGTTGTGTTATTTTCTTCCAAAACTGTTTTACGATTAATTTTTTTACTAGCATTAGGAGACTTTTGTTTAATACATATAATTTTCGGCTTGTCATTAATAAGAGTTCAACAAGTCGCTGAGTAACTGAGTAATAGAAAATTCAAAACAATTCTACTTAAAATAACTTCTAATGGGAAGTTAATAAAACTTAATTTTAAAAATTAAAGAGTTCTATTTAAAAAAAACACTTAAATTAGAAAAATACGATGGCTCCATTATAAAAACTTCAAGATTTTGCGTTAGATTAAGTTATTATATTGTAAATTGTTAAAATTCTTTTAGTTGGCCCTATTGTTGTGTCCGGAACGGTATGTGTGTTTTTTCATTTACTCCATCATCACAACAACACAACATAACCTTCTCTGTCAACATGGACGTGGATGTGTATTGTATATATATATTATTAACCAAGGTCCTGAACGTTTTCGACTTTTTCTAATTAATTTACAAACCAAATTTAGCCATGTGCCAACAGATTGCTGTCCCAAAACTATACCAACTACGAGTATACCTACCTATGTCCTGCCAATCCTCGTCTCCTACAGTTTGTTTGGTACATCACCAACAATCCTGGTAGTTTCAACACACGAATGAATGAATACAAATGCGACATAACAAATAGTAAATACATGTACAAAAACGTACGTATATAGTATTTTTGTAACTTCCGATTGACCAAAGGATTTCTAAATTGGCTTAATCAAAATGCATTGAACAAATGACGACAACGAAGGCAACCGACGTATAGGTTTATTAAATGCATGAATTTTCCATAATAATTCACTATTTATATCACTTTTGTGCATACTTTTTATGAAAAGTTAAGTTTTGACGTCGTTGCAATCGTCTATGGACAAATATATGTGGAAAAGGATACGGATACGTTGGATGCAGCAGCAAGACTGAATTTAAAATAAATTTAACACTGGAAATTTTCTTTTGTTCAACTTTGTTCATAGGTAACGATTTCAAGAAACCTAGACACGAAATATATACCGACTGTACTATTTGTTTAAACAAAGACTCACTTGAATACAGTAAGAAGGTACAAGTGAAAGGAAGCTGTGCATAATTTTGTTCTAAAATAATATTACATCCGAACAAATTTGCACAAACAAAAGCGTTACATCGTCGTCGTCTAGATGCTTGTTCTAACAGCTATTGCCAAAATAATAGGAACAAAACTTATTTGTATCTGGAACTTGTGTAAGGTAAACAAAATTAAAATGTAATTATTTAATTTGAATCCATTATAGATTTTTAAAAAGTATTATTTGGCTGTAAAGACGTTGCAGTCCGTAGTTGCAGACTGGCCAAAAAAATAGGAACACAGTCCTTAAACTAAAAAAAGAGGCTGGGATGCGACCCACACTGATAACTTCCCATCCCGCCTGTCGATTTGTCTTGCTTAAAAGTTTGTCTATATGTATTTTTACCAAATTTGCCCACTATTTTTTGTAGATTTTATTTCTTATGAAAAAAAACGGACTGTTGGATTTTTATATAAAAATTACTGAATATTGAAAACAATATTTTCTTTCAAATAAAATATGTTTGAAGCCAATATTTTTAATTTTTGAATAGCTATTTGAGCCGAAAGTAAATTTTTACCAAGTTTTAGCATTGTTTTTTTTTTTAGAGTTTTATTTTTTGTAAAAAAATTGTCAATTCGAATTTTTTTTAAATTTTACCAAATGTTGAAAACATTTCTCAAAGTTTTTAAAAGATATTAGAGTCAAAAATCATTTTTTACGAACTTTTGTTAATTTTTTTTCGGTTTTTAATTTTTTGTACAAAAACTGTCAAATCGATTTTTTCAACTTTAACTGAATGTTGACAACAAGATGTTTTGAAAGATAAAAGTAAATAAAAGCCAATTCTCAAAGTTTTGAAAAGATATTTGAGTCGAAAATCAATTTTTACCAACTTTTATACATTTTTGTTTAGGTTTTTATTTTTTGTAAAAAAAAACTGTCAATTAGATTTTTTTCAAAATTTGTCCTAATGTTGAAAACAATATTTTTTATAGGAAAAAATTAGTAAGAACCTATTATCTCAAAGCTTTCAAAAGATATTTGAGTCGAAAATCATTTTTACGAACTTTTGTTAATTTTTTTTTTCGGTTTTTAAATTTTTGTACAAAAACTGTCAAATCGATTTTTTTCAAACTTTAACTGAATGTTGACAACAAGATTTTTTGAAAGATAAAAGTAAATTAAAGCCAAAATCTAAAAGTTTTGAAAAGATATTTGAGTCGAAAATCAATTTTTACCAACTTTTATACATTTTTTTTAGGTTTTTATTTTTTATAATAAAAACTGTCAATTCAATTTTTCTCAAAATTTTATCAGATGTCAAAAACATTATTCTTCGTTGCACACAATATTTTTAGAGATGAAATCGTATTTCAGTCGTAAAATTTTGGAGGTGACAAATTTTTTTTTTCAGTTTTATTGATTTATAAAAAAAACCGTTAAATTGATTTTGTTCAAAAAATATACCTGTTTGGTATCACGTTACAATATATTATATAAAATTTAATTCAAGTCTCTAGCGCTTTTGGTTCGTAAGATATTTAGGGTTAACCAAAATTTTCACCTTTTTTCAAACTGCTATGGTGAAAAAACCACCCACGCAATTTGCTTAAGAGCCCTTTCTGCATCTTTCTGCCTTATTATCTGTATAACAAAATTTATTTGAAGTCGATATCTCTTCTGGTTCTTGAGCTATGGACGACGAAAAAAACGTCGCGAACGTACGGACGTACAAACGTACGTACACACGCACGCACAGACATCTTTCTAAAAATCGTTTATTTTGACTCTAGGGACCTTGAAACGTCGAGAAATGTCAAAATTTTCAATTTGACAAATCGGACCCATTACAATAACTTCCTATGGGAAGATAAAAATACTTGTAAGCATACTTAACAAAAACAATTGTTTGTGTATTCAACAAGTTTTTTCGCTTTTTCCTTTGGATAGCTTTATTTTTATTTCATATTAGAAGAACCAGGATGGAAAATAAATTATCTGAAGATAAGAAAGAGGAAGAACATGTATATTTAAATTGTTAGAAAGCGATCGCCTTGAACAAGTGATTGTAATTAAAAATACATATATACTCTTTCTGGCCCGTTTCTTTAACTTGTACTAAGTATTTATTGTTTTTTATAGGCGAAGGCAAGTAAAATAGGTGTGAAACAACCTTATTCTTAAAGAACAACATTTTAAAATCATAGATACAAAGGTACCAAGATAATTCTTCTTGATAGACACTTTAAAATGAATTGTTGAATAAAAATATCATATTCGTTAATCCGATGCAGTGGGGCGGTATTTACAATAGTTAGTTATGAAAATACATAAATTTGTACCAAATGCATTAATTTGGGTAAAAGATAGGAATGCAATCAAAATAATGTGAGATGGGAGGAGGTTACATTTAATACAAGTAAAATAATTTTTAAAAAAATTAATTTAGGATTCAAAATTTTACCTGAAAAATAAGTTTGTCTTCAAAAATTTAAGCCATTATATAAAGCCATTTTATAAATAAAAACCCTTGATTTTTCAATTTTTTATTTTTTGAAAATCGTTAGAGCGGTTTTTTTAAATTAATTTTGTATAGGTATATAAAATTTTTCAATTTTGTTTTAAAAATATTTTTGGTATGCAGTCGCTTAGTAATTGTAAATATACACTCCACATTTGAATTTCGTAAAAATTTTTAAACCGTTATTGAGATATAGAATTTTGAAAAAAAAAATGAACTTTTGATAATAAAATATTGTTAAGGCAATATAAGAGCTCCTTAAAAAATTTTTTGAAATCGGTTCATAAGATGCTGAGAAAATTAAAAAAACAAAGTAACGGTTCTATGAGCGGTACCTTTCCAGAGCAATACAGAAATATGTTTTTCTTACTACGAGATTAAAAGTTAAAAAATAAAATTGTAGAGAACATTTAAAAAAAAATATCGGAAAATTCTAATTTTCGTATTTTGACCAAAAAAAATGTATAGGGGCCACTGCGAGTTTTGATCTTTAAAACAACAAATGAAAAAAACGCTGCAAAACTTAACTTCTAACTTTGAACTCAATCGACCCAAATGTTTAGGCTGTAGGAGCGTGGACAGACATACAGACAGGACAGACCGGACGGAATCGCGGGAGCCACTTTTGTCGACTTCTCTACCACCTTAATATCATGTTTGATTAAAATCTCGAGTTCGAAATCTTTACGAATGCAAATCTTGCCATATATGTCGCAAGTAAAAAGGTCGGTATGAATGAAGTTTTGTTGTTATTTTCATAAAAAAAAAAACAAAGTTTTACTGAAATACACAGTAATGATAAATTTGGTAATCAAATTAAGGCTTTCTGAAAAACTTATATTTTGTTTTGTTTTGTGGTGCGTAAATAAACAAAGATGGAGTTTATCCTACGCGAGAACCGCGACATTTTATTGTCCATAAGCGAAACAGGAAAATTCAAAGTTGATTCCGCAAACTTCCAACTGGCCTTGCTATCAATTTCTTTAAAGGAATCGCAAAGGTCCGACTTACTAGAAAATGTAAACGTTTAGAATGTAATGGTAAATCCATAGGAATCATTAGTACACGCGGGATCTCGACATCCATCGTTGTTGCCTCAATGACAATATTCATCACCCTTTTCCAAGACAGTCTTGTCCCACTGCACAGTCGAGGTTTAGTAATGTTATAAAGCATGATGACAATTTAACCTACTTTTAACTGTAAATTGATAGGTGATCCAGTCAATTAGAAACAAAAAAAACTCCGTTGGATAAGTGTGAAATGATGTGAAGACCCAAGTATCCCAACAGAAAACATAATGAACTGTCGCATTGAGATCCTCGACATCTTTACTTTTCGCCGCCAATATTGTTCGTTCACTTAACCAATTATGGTGAAAGAATTGTTGTGAAATATCTGGAAAACACGCTATAATAATCTTCACTTTTTAGTTTTTGATCTGACAGGAATCTGTGTGTAATGTGATCAAGGTCAAGGTGTCCACTGCTCCTTTTTTAATTCGAATGTCTAACAACTGCTTCGCAAACACATTTACAGTATCATCTTGTCGCAGAAATACTCGCAACAGTCCGTTGAGGACTAGGGACTAGTGACATACAACTCTCAACTATTCTTGTGTTCGCGTAATGTTGTTAGGGATATAGGGGATAATTTAAGAAATCACTTTTCAAGACAAGAATTAATTTTGGAGGATTTGTCAATTCCCTTCAACAGGCAATAATCTTTCAAAAAAAAATTTAGATGGCACAGGCAGGGTTTAAGCCCAAAACCCCTGGCATGACAGTCCAACACAATAATCATCATCATCAGCAACAGTTGATCGGGGATCGAGCTGACGAAAATAACCTGACAACAGAATCATAGCCCCACCAAAAATATTTTGGCTGTCCCAAAGATCTTTCAACGTCCTGTTCACACCATTGTGCATTCATTCTCAACAATAAATTTCCACACTTGTAAGATATTGGCCATTGCGATATTTTTGGCGATGTTGCAAATTGGTGTTGCATTGACTTGCATATTTAATTTTAATGCGGGCGAACTGCAAGATGATGCCAATGCTAGAACTACATCATCTGGTGACCTGAACCTTACCAAAAACAATAAAGAGTGTGTTTTCAGTTCCTCCGGGAGCATTAAGTAAATAAATTTCACCAGATCCACTGGTAACACCTTCTATCAAAATGTCGTACACAATTCTTTGTGGTTGATTTGATTGTGGAACATTTGTACGAACTGTTTCGGCCAATGCTACAGTACCGTATTTTTGTTCTTTTTGCAACTCGTAGTTTAATGAACTCTTACATATTTACTCACCTTTTAAATCTTCTATGGACTCTCACAAATAATTCAAGGCCAACATTGGTCAAATCGGTCCAGCTGTTTTCGAGATTTGGCGAGACTAACGAACAGCAATTCTTTTTACAAATATTAAAGATTTAGTTACAAAATAATTATTTTAATTTAATTAAATTAATTGGTAAATTTTTTGTACAGACACAAGGTACTAACATTTTTCTCGAGGACTGAAAATTCTGCAGACTTGTTTTTTAGAAGGGTTACTCTGTTTTATCTTCAGTGTTAGGAATAGAGGAAGGCTTGGATAGGAGGTGTAGTACCCGTGGCATGATGGTTAGTGCGTTGGACTGTCATGCAAGGGGTCTTGGGTTCAATCCCTGCCTGTGCCACCTTAATTAAAAAAAAAAATTAATTTTCGCGGGTACTGCCTCTTGCGAGGAATCGACAAATCCTTCAAGAGTAATTCTTGTCATGAAAAAGTGCTTTCTCAAACCAGCCGTTCGGATTCGGCCTAAAATTGTAGGTCCCTTCCATTCCTGACAACAGTACTCGCACACAGGAATGGTTGAGAGTTGTAAGCCACTAGGCCCTGGTTCACAACGGACTGTTGCGCCACCCCATTTGAGTTGATTTTTTTGGATAGGAGGTGTCGGTGCACATTAATTTTAAATTCTGAATATTGCAATGATATGGAAAGATAGAGCGTGGCAAGGCATTCCACATTCGCGTAGTACGGCTAAAAATGAATCCCTGTACTTCATAGTACGGCCGAATTTGGGCTCAAGGGTAAATTGATGGTCATTTTTGGAAGCGCGGGTATTACGGTTAAATTGTTTGAGGCGAGGAATACAACTGGCTATTTCACTAGAGCATAGTCCATTTAAATAACGGTAAAAAAGGGTGAGACAAGAAACTTTTCGTCGATGTTCAAGTCATGTAATCGATCATTTTAAAACCTCTTCTTTGAATACTGTCCAATAGGCTTAAAAAAGTTACTGAAGCACCAGTCCAGAGATGAGAGTTATATTCAAGTTTCGGACGTACAACGTACAAGGTTTTGTAGATTGTAGCCAGATCAGACGGGGAGACAAATTTCTTGTATCTTCTCAAGAAACTTAGACATCTTGTGGCATTTTTGGCGACATCGCGTATGTGATCGCTCCACAAAAAGTGGTCCGAGGATGTCGAGATTTTCAGTTTCGTTGATGCAAGTGCCAATCATGGATAGTGACAAAGTGGGAATATCTCACTTTAACGATAGAAGACAACATTGCGTTTTCGAAGCATTAAATTCCACACTGTTTTTTATTCCCCATTGTACAATGTTGTGTAGGTCGGAATTAAATGAGCTAATCATATTTTGCAGTTGCAGTTCCACATCCGAAGAGGAAGGTTGTGAGTCTGGAAACGAATATGAAAAGCTAAGAGTGCTATCGTAAGCGAAACATAGTATTGGATTCGAAGTAGCAGACAAAAGATCATTTATAAAAATGGGGAAGAAGGTCGGAGACAAAACGGAGCCGTGGGGCACACCAGCATTTATTTTTTTGGGTTTCAGACTTGAATCCGTCCAAAACGGATTTTGTATTGAATTGTATTGAACGGTTCGAAAGAAATTTCTAATCCAAGAAGAAGAGATTCGTCAATACCAATTTTCATTTTCGATAAGAGAGCAAGATGCCAGACTTTATCAAATGCCTTTGAAATATCAAGTGCAATACTTTTACTTTCTCCAAAACTGTGTAAAGATTTGTTCCACTGTTCAGTGAGATGAACCATGAGATCACCAGTGGACCTATTGCTACGAACACCGTATTGCCGGTGATTAAAAAGCTTCTGTTCCTTGAGTTATTTCTTAAGTTGATAATTAATTAGCGTCTCCATGACCTTGGAAAGAAGAGACGTTAGTGCTATTGGTCCATAATTTGTGGGAGAATAAGATTGGCCTTTTTTTAGGATTGGGTGAACAAATGCAGTTTTCCAACTACTAGGAACGAGCCCAGAAGAATAGGATAGATGGAAAAGCTTACACAGTGGTTTTGCTAACGTGGAAGAACACCTCTTCAGAATAATATCGGGGATACCATCTGGGCCAGCGGATTTATGAATTTTGAGATCTTTAAGAACTCTCACCACAGTTCGAATGCGAAAAAAGATTGGTCCCATAGAATCATTTACGCGTTCAAGTACTGGGAGAGCCATGACACTATTTGGTAAGGTGGAATTTTCGGCGAACTGCCTTGCAAATAAGTTGGCTTTATCAATAGAGCTAACGAAAGGAGTGTCATTGGCAACAAGGGTAGGAACCGAGGAAGAGAAAGAATTCCTGATGTTTTTTACGAATGACCAAAAATTCTTGCTGCCTTTGGGACATTGCAGTATTTTTCGCCGCAATGTTTGGTCATGTAAAAATGTAGTGTTTCGAATATAAGCGTTGCAGGCCTTCCTGGCTTGTTTAAACCTTTTCAGGTTTTCCTCCGTTGGGTTGGCTTTAAAACTTAAAAAATCTTGCACTCATCTTACAGTTTTTGAGAATACTACTCAAACATTCTGTTCTTTGAATTCAGATCTCTATTAAAACTACAATATATTTGGGGTCGTTATCCTGCTTAGGTCTTAACTTTTATAGGAAACATTCTATAGTATGTCAACTCATACGACTATTTAATATGTTTGTATTATTTTGAATATCTTTGTAAACTTAGTGCACTGAATCGACCATATGGTTGTGAAATAAAATTCTTGGCAAAATAAATTTAGCAGTTTCATGCTTTACTTAAGCCACAAATAAAGTCAAACTGAAAAGTAAGAAATGTTTCTATAAGTTTGGCCATAGCTGTACCTGCACTTCGAATCCTTGCTTTTCCCTCAAAGAAGAAGAAGTAGGAAAGTAGGAACAATATATCGCTACAATATATTACTATCGTTTCGTATGCTTGTTATGCTTCTCAATTTTGTCGTGAAAGTTTGTAAGGATGTTTGATGGGTGGTATATCAGAGTTTTAACATACAAAGAAAAACGCATCATCATATCCTTTTCCCTTTATACTAACCTATAACTAAAACAAAAAGAACATAAACACGAGCAGAGCAAGAGCAACAACGACCACAGAATAGCAATACGAAAGGATACACAACACACCAATGCAACAATATCGCAATCTCCATCCGAAGACACAACTAAAATTGTTGAAGCACTTGCTAATGTTTATGGTAATTTATATCCAGGTGGTTTGTCGCATTTTATTACTCAACTTAACTTGGTCCTTTGTTGTATGTTAGTAGAAAAGAAAAGCATCGAAACAAAAACATATCAACCAAGAGAGTGAGTATATGAGAGTACATCCGTCCTTGCAGGACAACAGCATACACCATACTTTCTTAGTACGTATACCACTGTTGGGTATAATACATTTTCCAAAACACAACAACCATGTCGTTTGTGTCTTCCTTTCGTTGATAGTGCTCCAAAAATTTTGAAGGAGGAGAGATGTCTTGATGATGTTGTGTAGGTAGTGAATCTGATCTTCTTGTATTGCGGAACATGTTACAGAAAAACTTTTGTTTTAGATTTCTTATTCTTAGCAACAGTTAGAGAAAAGACAAGAGTATATTTCCAAATTAGGACAGTAGTGTGTTAATTTTTATTTGTGTAGGAACTTTTGCCCAGAAAATATGAATGTTAATTTGATAGATGAATTTTAAAAATAAAAAGTTAGTACAAAAAGTACGTATACGCCCAAGTGTATCCATTTTATATTTTCACTACTTTACAGTTAACAGAACAATCGCGTATTTAAAACACAATTTTTTGAGTTACATCAAGCGTCAGTGTTCAACAATTTTACACAAATAATCTCAGTTTAGTTTAAGTTAACAAAAGAGTTTTCCAATAAAAGGTACTATTTTGATAGCCCGTCATTTAAGCAGCTGTAACTTTTGAAGCTGTCATCTTTTGAGATTTGGCAAGGAAATACAATGTCACAAATAAAAATTAATCACCTTTAGACTTATTTTTTCATCTTTGCAATAAAATACCCAACTACCTATTCTTCTGAATAAATGACTGTTTTTTTTTAAATATCAAATTGCAACCTTTTATTGGAAAGACATGCATTTATTTAATACCATTTAGGACAGAAAATGTTGCTCCCAAGTGCTAACTTATATTTTGATCTTAACAGTTTAATATTTTATTTGTTAAAATTCAACACAGCACTGTTTACAAACGTTTCAACATCTTTCAGCAGGAAAACTTCAACAAGAATATAAAGAATTCTTTACCATAGCATTTTGTTTAACAGGAAATTACAAAAATAAACACTAATGACTGACACCTTTTGTTGGATAACGTGTAATTGGAATACAAACACGAATATTAATATAATACCTCTCTAGGAGGTGATTTAAACCCTGGACTAAGCGTCTAACAGACATGACCAGTTTTGTTAAATTATTTTGAATTTGTTCTTTTGTGTGGCAAATAAATTGAGAATTTTATAATATCCAAGCTCAATTGGGACTGTAGTGGTTTTTAAAATTGATGTTTATACTTTTTATTGGTTAATTTTTCAATATGTACCTCCTTACGAATTTAATAGATACCCTTTATTTTTCATCTGTTTTAGATAAATTATTTAAAAATGTATATTACCCTACAAAATTAAGGGAACAAGCTAATTTCCATATTTTTAGTGATTTTTCAAAATGGTAAAGCTTAGTAAAAAAAATAAATTGGGTGGCGCAACAATCCGTTGAGACCTAGGGCCTAGTGACTTACAACTCCCTAGTGACTTACAACTCCCTAGTGACTTACAACTCCCTAGTGACTTACAACTCCCAACCATTCCTGTGTGCGAGTAATGTTGTCAGGTATAGAGAGGAACTACAGTTTTTAAGCCGATTCCGCACGGCCAATTTGATAAAGCACTCAGTTGTCAGTTCCTCGCAAAAGGCAGTACCCAGTAGATGTCACTGGCAGAGTTTGAACCCAAGACTAGTCTACTCAAAAAAAATCAAACAATTTTTAAACTTGGCACACTTACTTAGGGATGTCTGATGATGACCTAAAAAAGTCCCCAAGAATCTCCGAAGTGAACTCTAGCGGCAATTAAGAGAAACATGGTGTTTGTTTCAGTTTTTCACGTTTATCTCGAAAACTATTTGTCGTTTCGAAAAATTTTGTTACACAAAATTAAAGCTCATTATTTATTTATTCCGCTTATACAAGCTATAACATAACTTAACACTAGCTTGACATTTTTTTTTTAAGTTCTTGTTATCAGTTTTCAAGATTAATTCATGTGGGCCCTAAGGCCTACATAAAAGCTCTTTAATGTACAAGAACTAACAATTTTGATTTTATTAGCCTTAAAATTACAAGGGACGAGGAATTCGGACTCAAAAAGGAAAAATAGGCTGGGATGCGACCCACACTGATAACTTCAAATCCCGTCTATATGTACTCGTATCAATTTTTACCAAATATGCGTTATATTTCTTCAAAATTTTATCGAATGTTGAAAACAATATTTCTTATAAGATAAAATTAGTTTGAGCCAATATTTCAAATTTTTGAGAAGATATTTGAGTCGAAATTCAATTTTTACCAACTTTTGTTAAGTTTTTTTAGGTTTTTAATTTTTTGTACAAAAACTGACAATTCGATTTTTTTCAAAATTTTACTGAATGTTAAAAGCAATTTTTTTGAAAGATATAAGTAAATAAAATAAATAAAAGCCAATATCTCAAAGTTTTGAAAAGATATTTGAGTCGAAAATCAATTTTTAACAACTTTAATTAATTTTTTTTAGATTTTTATTTTTTATAAAAAAAAACTGTCAATTCAAATAAAAAAAAAAAACGTTAATTGGATTTTTTTTTTCAAAAAATATACTTGTTTGATATCACGTTAAAATATATTCTATAAAATCTAATGCAAGTCTCTACGTACGTACGTGCGTGTGTACGTACGACGTACTGACGTACGAACGTACGTACACACGCACGCACAGACATCTTTCTAAAAATCGTTTATTTCGACTCTAGGGACCTTGAAACGTCGAGAAATGTCAAAATTTTCAATTTGACAAATCGGGCCCATTACAATAACTTCTTATGGGAAATTAAAAAGTAAAGGGTAACTTTCAGTTGGGATTTGGAAATGTAAAAATCGAATACTACCATAACAGCGTTGCAGTGACGAAGAATTCTGGACATTGGTTCAAAGTGCCCGTAATTAGTAAGGTGATGAGGGATATAGAAAAGGGAGACAGATCGCAGATTTCGAGGGTTGGTGTTAAGATGAATATTACTCAGGAGTGCCGGGGAGTCTATATTGCCTATTGACAATTGGTGAACAAATGATATATCAGCGTTTTTGGGTCTAATATATAAGGACCGCAAACCTATCAGTTTTAGTCGATCGGCATAAGGAGGCAAGTTGGATGTATCATCCCAGGGGAAGCCACGTAAGGCAAATCGGACAAAACGTGTTTGAACATTTTCAATTCTGCGTCAATGGTTTTTATAAAAGGGAGACCATACTTGTCATGCATATTCAAGATGAGGACGGACTAGGGAAATGTAAAGCGCTTTAGTTACATAGGGGTTGGAAAATTCTTTTGACCGTCTCTTAATAAAACCAAGAGATCTATTAGCTTTATTAATAATTTGGTCAAAATGGAAATTCAGGAGTTTGTCACACATAATACCTAGATCTCTAATAGAATCGACTACGTTGACGGCGTCATTAAGGAATAAGTATACTCTATGAGATGGGATTTGTTAGAGGGAGTAAATACATTACATTCTTTGGCCGGAATAAGATGCTACGCTGTATCTACTTCCATAGGAAAAAAAACGACACACGAAGGCAAAAGCTGAAAAAACTACCTTGTACTACATCAACTGAATAATTTGGAGTACTTCCTTTGGAAACATTTCATAAAAAAGATAGAGCATTAAAAAATTTAGTTTTTGAGAATGTGAATGCGTGTTCCGAAGAAATCTTACAGGCAACACATTATGACACTCTTTAGTTGACAGAAAAGTTTATTGGCATTCACGATGTTCCAGGGTGGAAAGGGTAAATGCACTGAATAACAACAGGCTTGTTAAGTGCAAAAATTAAAATCATTTCTCTTCGGTTCACCACTGTCCGACTATAATGGATACACTTTACACTGCATTGCACTGTCCTGGCATTTTGTGTTGCAAATATGACCAAAAGTGCCTGGTGGTAACATTTGACCAGCATCTTTATATACAAAGTAAAGAAATCGTTGCCGCTGATTCATCTGAGTCCCGTCTATCAAAATGCGTAGCCAGGTTGGGTGGATTTCACCTGTTAATGTTCTATATAGTTCGAATAGGTTTTCTGATGAGTGGAAGTGGCCTGCAACAGTTAATGAGTACATCTCATTTCTCTCTTTAGCTAATGTAATAATGGAACAAGTCGACATAAGCCAACATGAATTAGAGGAAATCCAAAATCTCATGACAAATTTTCTTGATGAGTATCCTTCGTTATGTGCACTAAAACATCATTTGATCCAATAGTGACAAACTACAAACAAATCTTAACAAACTCAAATTTAATGGACCTACAAATTCAGTTGTTTAATATGATTCCATTGCTTAAAGATTTTATTCACGCTTAGCGGTCTGGATTGGAATGCCCATATTAACTGTGTGAAGAACATGATTTCATATTTCGTACGCCAAATCATGTCACCTGTATTTGCATGACATGATAAAACTAGCTTCTGTGATGACCCCAGATGAATTTAAAAACTTTGTGCAGTGGAAAGTTGTTGGGGGTTGCAAACGAGAGAGGGGGAGAGGTGTTTCCATTAAGGCACCTCTCCTTATCAAGATGGCAGTGGACGAATTCTCGAGATGGATGGCGTCTACATTTCCAGTAAGGTTGAACTACTAAGTGAACACCTTGTAGGGCTTCTATGACTTATTCGGCCCAGGCCTATAAGCACCCTATTATCCGGCTCCCTCCTTGGACTAATACTAAAGATCTGGTCCTCCATGTTGAGGGTTGTGCCGTCGGGGTGACTTCCTGACCGTTTGGATCTGTTGTTGGAACTAGACTCAGACAAAAAGTCTTGAGTTTCACCATGTAAGCGGGAGAGGAGATTTTAACGCCAAGCTAGGAAGAGAAGATGTCTTCGGTGGCACAATCGGGAGATACAGCCTGCACAACACCACCTCCGACAACGGAAATCACCTGAGCTGTCAACCAGATTGACCACATTGCCGAAAATTCCGAGGAGCCAATATTGACTCGGACCACTACCTCGTTGTAGCCAAGGTACAGCCACCTATATCCCCATCCAAGCCAAAACAAGGAAGTACTGTGAGAAGTTTCGACTTAAGACGGCTACAATCGCAAGAGACGGCCATGTCCTTTTCCGATTGAGTCTCTAGTAACCTCTTAAGGAGTCCAATGCTGCCCGCATTAAGCATTGAAAACCAGTTACAGCTACCGATATCCCCATCCAAGCCAAAACAAGGGAGTACTGTGAAAAGTTTCGACTTAATACGGCTACAATCGTAAGAAACGGCCTGCATTAAGCCTTGAAAACCAGTTTCAAGATTGCCTTGGAGCCATCAGAGTTTGCTGCCTCTGAAGTGCTACAACAAGGAAACCCCCGGTTTGACGACGAATGCCGGCAAGCGCACGCAGCGAAACAACAGGCATACAAAATGGCGCTGCACAGAAGGACCAGAGCTGCTCACGAGCTCTACGAGCAAAAGAGGAAAGAGGAACACCGGCTTCTAAGATGGAAAAAAGAGAGCACAAGAAGCGAGCGATCGAGGAGATAGAGGAATGTCACAACAGGAATGCCCGATGAGTGGAATCTCAGCATAGCTTGCCGGATACATAAAAAAAGAGACCCTCTAAATTGCGCCAACTATAGAGCATCAGGCTGTATTATGTTTACGTCTGAAGCCGTTCGTTAACGGTTCTTATCAGTGTAGCTTCAGACCAAGAAAGGCCACTATCGACCAAATATTCACACTACGGCAGATCTTGGAAAAACCCCAGGAGCTTCAAATCGATACCCACCATCTTTTTATCGATTTTAAAGCCGCGTACGACAGCATCCATAGGGAAGGACTCAATAGAGCAATGTCTAGTTTTGGCATCCCTGTCAAACTTATCCGTTTGTGCAGAATGACGATGCAGAATCCACTCTACTCTATCAAGGTCGGAAAAGATCTTACCGATGTATTTGATGTCAAAATAAAGTTTTAGAGAAGGCGGAGCACTGTCATGCGACTTCTTCAACATCGTT
This sequence comes from Eupeodes corollae, assembly GCF_945859685.1. Taxonomy (NCBI): domain Eukaryota; kingdom Metazoa; phylum Arthropoda; class Insecta; order Diptera; family Syrphidae; genus Eupeodes; species Eupeodes corollae. Next base: position 60,245,956 of record NC_079149.1, on the reverse strand, counting down.
CTGGAAAGAATTGTGCAAAACTCAACCGTCAACGCTAGAGGCACAATCTTCCAAAGGTCCATCCAATTGCTCGGATACGCAGATGATATTGCCACAATATGCTGTAATCAAAAAAGGACATTGAACAACGACGTCTTGGACAAAACGTCACCATGGACAGCTATAACTTCGAGGTAGTTAAGGAGTTGATCTACCTAGGCACCGCTAAAAACACAGCTGTACAGCGACACTGACTTAGTTAGCATGTAGAGCGAATGGACATCAACGCTCCAGCACGGAATTTTTTCGAATCCAATCCCGAGGGACGGCGCGGCGCAGTAGAATAAGACCGCAACTCAGGTGGCGCACTCAGGTGGGTAAAGACCTCAACCAACTTGGAGCGCGAAACTGGAGACAGCTAGCTGGGACCGAGCTGGCTGGAAACGCATGATGGTTGAGGCCCAAGTCCGCCCGGACTGTAAGAGCAACATGAAAATTTTTGGGAGGCACATAAAATTAAAGATAACACAGACATTGCAAAGCTGTCAAATCGGTTCCAAAGTCATCCTCAATGTCAAAAGCGAGTGGCATCGTTTGAGATGATAAAGTAACTTGCTACAATGCTTATTCTCTATTCATGCAGGCAATAACCCTTATAGTGGGCCAACGACTTTCAGAAGTAAGAAGGGACACACAAATTGAATACTAAAGTTTATTTTTGTGGATTCTTACATTTGATTTTTGCATTCAAATGCATTTTTATAAACAAACTCCCATTTTCGCATCGAAGCATTGACTGTTTAAATTCTAAAATTTACGACTTTGGTAGCATTTCTTCCCTACATATATAAGTACATGTTCAAAAACACTTCATCTTAGAAATTACATGAAACTATAACCACAATGTGAATAAAATTAAATAATTAAATATGTAGCGTTCTAATTTCATATACACAAATTGTGTTAGGTATACCATATGTCCATATGATGTGGTATGATGGGCTAGGCCACAAATTGTTGGCCCAGTTGTCTAACTTTATTTATTTAGTATTTACAACAAACTAACAAACTCAAAGCTGTTGATTTTTGTTTGTGAATTTTTAACCAGATCAGCTGGCATAAGATAACACACAAAAAAAGAGATAAAAAAACAACAACAAAATACGGAAAAAGGACACATATATCCTTTTGGAATTTCAAAATTGCCACAAAATAAAATGTAACCCTCTATGGCTTGGATGATGGGTAGTTTGATGCTGTGATGCAGCGTTTCTAGATAAATGCATCATACACGATAGAGTACATTCCGGAATCTGTAATCTGTCAAAAGTTAAAGGACACGAAGTTATAATATTGAACTTTACTCTCTGCTGCGTTCTGGTTTTAGTTCTGGTTCTCGTTCTCGTTGTCCTCGTTGTCGTTATCATTTTCGTAAGCTTTCTCTTGGATATAAGAAAAATCCTATAATACTGTTGGTTGAGTAGCCGCCATCTATGTTCGTAGTCGTTGTCGTAGTCGTAGTCATAGTCGTCGGATTCTTCCTTTTTGCAAATTAAATGATGGATGGATATTAAGGCAAACACAAACTGTGAGAAAACTTATGCAAATGTCCTTTCTTCTAGTATGGTACACATATGTGCCGGGACATGCAGTAGCAGCCTTAAAATCATGTAACCGCACACAGCATATGCACACACAAATATTGCTTAGTAATGCAAAGAGTGATTCGGCCAGGACCAATACACGAGAGATATAAATATAGAGGTGGGGGTATAGGGGGAACGAACGGCGGAAACAGAGAGGGTAAGGGAGACATGATGGTTAAAAGGAAATAAGTACGGTAGAAGGATGCAAACGACGACGACTCTACCACTAACTGAAGGATATGCTGGGAATAAACTCAAGGACGAAAAGAAAATCTGTTGCCAATGTACGAATTTTCCAGAACAGAAGGCACAAGGCGGAAGACGGAAGGCGAATCCTTGCAGTTTATCGGAAACGAATATGCACCATCCGCACATATTCACACATCATACCAACACACATATGCACATGCAGAGGTCCTTATCCTGCCTCTGCTGATGGTCTCATATACTCCCATATACAGTTGTGGTCACATAAGTAAGCCACAAAACAAACAAAAACCTCATTTTAACTGAAAAACAAAATATTTGGTTTACACGGGCAAAAAGAAAAGCTTAGACAGTAAGCATCTCAAAAGACTGCATGGGTCATATCCTACATAAAATATTGGCTAAGATAAAGCTGTCGGCGGGATGGGTGCTGCGTTTGCTCACTCCGGACAACAAGTGCAAACCGTGATACCACTTCGAAGCAGCAGCCACTGTTTTCAAGGATTCACAAGGTGTGACCTACTAATCTACGACTACCTGGAGAAAAGCAAAACGAACACAGGGCTATACTATGCCCGATTCGAAACCCAATTTCATGAAAAACGGCCGCATTTCACAAAGCACAAAAGTTCTCTTCCACCATGACATTGCACCCTTTCACAGCTCCGCCAACGCCACGTCGAACTGCTGCCCCATTCTCCAGATTTGGCCCCCTGCGACTTCTTTTTATTTGCAGAAAAAGTGATTTTTAAAATAAATAAATAAACAGTCCGTTGAGAACTAGGTCCTAGTGACTTACAATTCTCAACCATTCCTGTGTGCGGGTTATGTGGTCACGGATGAAGAGGACCTACAGTTTAAAGCCGAATCCAAATGGCTAATTATGAGAAAGCACTTCTCATGACAAAAATTACTCTTGGAGAATATGCCTATTCATCGAAAGAGGCAGTACCGGTGAAAAAACTTTAGATGGCACAGGCAGAGATCGAACTCATGACCTCTGCCATGACAGTCCAACAAACTAACCATCATGATACGGGCAGCAGAAATTTGCGTGGAATGGTAGGTAATTGCTGCCACGGAAGCCTTTTTTGCACACATCGAGAAAACCTATTTTTCAGACGGGTTAAAGAAATTGGAGGATCGCTGGGTCAAGGCGTTAGAAAAATTAAAGTAAACTTTTTCAAAACTTTCGTTTTTTTTTTGTAAGAACCGGACCATCTTTGTTGGTTTGGGGCCCTTCACTTAGACAATTGTACCCTAAATGCTCCACATTGTATTTTAAGCATGTCGCTTCAGATCATCAGTGATGGTTTTGGAATTATTAATTTCAAGTGGGGTTGGTCCTAGATACGTTTTAAGCGTAGTAAATATACAACCTAAAAGTTTACTTTTTATTGTAAATGCCTTAATTGATTGTCCACTAGCGTTTATGACATCTGAACAAATGAATTATGAAATTATTTGAACAATGTATTCATTTTTTTAGTGAATACTTAATTTTTAAATAAGAAATATAACTTTAATTTCAGTGACCTAATTATATTACCACAACTTTATGTTGATTTCTCGTCCCTCTAGCAAAGTAGAACTTATATGAATGTTGGGTCCTTCTTCTTGTTTTCTGCCATTTTTCGATAAAATTCCGAACATTTTGTTAATACGTGGACACACAACTCATGCATATGAGATTCCTCCATACAAAGCTATGCGGTGCGACAACTATTGCGATGGAGATGGAGATGGCGATGGGTCGAAGTCGAGGGGATAAAAGCTGACAAGAAAAATGTTAGGGAAACAACACCCTCCCCGCCCTGTGTCAGCATATGGAGTATAGTTGGGTATATGCGTGTGTATTATAACCGCCATAAAATTGGAATTAAATTTAAAATTCATAGAAACTAAGAGGAAGCGTCACAGAGGCACCTTTATACCACCACCATACACCATGCTCCACATAATATCTTACCACATGCTGCTGCTGTGACGCTGCTGCCGGCAAAACACTTTTTGCAGGATGTTAAGCGTTCAATATTTAAATTGCTTATGCTCTGGGTTTATAATAATATGCTTCTTCTCGAATTTCGTTGCACATTTCGATCCTGATTGTAAAGGACGAGTATTGGTTGTGAAAATTGTAGTAAAAAAAAAATAAAATGGGAGATAGATTAAGGCGATGCTTTTACGACATATTTTATTTGAAATTGCATAAATGCTTGAATTAAGCAAATAACCACTTTTTCTGTTAAGCTTGAGAATTTCATAGTAACTCTTTTGTATGGGACTAAAATTCTGGTTTATAAACCTTTATATCATTTCAAATGGTCGAGTTTTGTGATTGATTCTTCGTTTTATTGTCTTTTAATGAGAATTGTTGGTCTAATTTGTTTTCTATAGAATTTTGAATTTTCAAATTGATGTTTCTGAAAATAACTTACTTCGAAATCTTTTGATTTCAAGGATATAAAACCAGGTAGTGAAGTTTGATTTCAATTGATGAGGTTCTTGCAGAACTAGAAATGTTTTTGGTTTTTCACAGAAAACATAGCACTAAGAGAGTCTTCTCTCTTTCTACTTAAGCTGATTGTAAATTGTACTTGATTTTAATGTTAGAAGTCGGTTGTTTGGGATAAATTTTCACTAATTTTAGTGAAAACAAAATGCAGTTATCAAAAGAAACCCGTACGCATTTATTTAACTTAACCATTTTAAGTTTTATGCATGAATTCAAAGTCAAACAAAATTGAAGAGTAAAACAAAGAGAAATATTTGTTTGTAAATCAGTTTTGGTTTTTTAACTTCTGTCAAATTGAAAATTTTGACATTTTTCAACGTTTCAAGGTCCCTAGAATAGAAAGAAAATGCGTGTGTACATACGTTCGTACGGCCGTACGTCCGTTCTTTCGTGACGTTTTTTCGTCGTCCATAGCTCAAGAAACAGTAGAGATATCGACTTCAAATAAATTTTGTTATACAGATAATAAGGCAGAAAAATGCAGAAAAATGCAGAAAGGGCTCTTAAACAAATTTGGTTAACCCTAAAATATCTCACGAACCCAAAACGCTAGAGACTTGAATTAAATTTTATATTTTATATAGTAACGTGATACCAAACAAATATATTTTTTGAAAAAAATCCAATTAACGGTTTTTTTTATATATCAAAAAGAATGAAAACAAAATTTGTCACCTCGAAAATTTTACGAATATAAAATGATTTTATCTCCAAAACAATTGAACGTGTACAAGGAAAAATAACGTTTTTAATATCTGGTAAAGTTTTGACGGCTTGACGATTTTTTTACAAAAATAAAGAACTAAAATATATATAACATATGGTTGTCAACATTCAGTAAAATTTTGAGAAAAATCGAATTGACAGTTTTTTTACAACAAAACTAAAAACCTTAAAACAAAATAACAAAAGTTCACAAAAATTGTTTTCGACTCAAATATCTTTCCGAAAATTTGAGATTATGGCTTCTAACTAATTTTCACTTATAAAAAATATTGATTCACTATTGGGAAATATTCGATTCGAAATTGCGATATTCAATACTTTTTCTTATAAAAATCCAACAGTTCGTTCTTCATAAAAAATAAAATCTACAAAAAATAGTACCCAAGTTCGGTAAAAATTGATGTTCGGTTCTTAATATCTCTCAAATTATTTTCATTCATCCAATTTGTAATTTAAGAAATCCTACTAAAATTGGTAAACAATTGTTGTCCACTAAAAATCTTTTCAAAACTAAATTTCAAACTAAACTGTTTCTTTATTTGAAAAATATTGTGGGTAATTTTAAAATGTTTAAGAATAATTCAACTGACAACTTTTTTAACCCAACACGAAAACCTACAAACTTTTAAGCAAGACAAATCGACGATGGGAAGTTATCAGTGTGGGTTGCATCCCTGCTTCTTTTTTTTAACTAGGTTTTAAGTTCCTGTCGAAAATGGCGAATATTCAATTATTCCCTTTTCTGACACTTTTCTAGAGTCAGGACAGCGGCGTAGTAATTTTTAGATTTCGAAAAATTATAAAACACACAAAGTAAAACATTTTTATGACAATTTAATTTCATATAGATTGAACTTTACCATTTTTAATAATGCACAAGCTTGAAAAGTGTCTTAGGCAATAACATTCAATAGTCGATTCAGGAAAATTCACAGAACGCGATTCTTTAGAAGTAATTAAAAAAAACTTTTTTTTTGCATTCAGGCGGTATTTTTACTTGTTTTAAAGGCTTGTTGGAAGAGCATGTACTTGTTTTTGAATCGCTGCCTGCCAACAAAAATATTGGCTATCATTTCAGCATATTGCTCCGAATAAGCATTTTTTAAGAAATACGGATCAATAACATTTTTCAACATAGATCACACCAAACAGTTACTTTTTATTGATGCAACGGCATATTTTCGATAATGCACAATTCTTACAAGCTACGACATTACTCGTAGTAACACTTAATGTCTAATTTAAATAACTGTTTTTGTAGTTTTAGTAATTTGAAGGCGTTGGGAGTTAATGACAAACATTAAACTAATAAAAAGTGGGAAAATATCTTTCTTCCGCTTTGTTGTCTTTTGAATTTCGCGGCTATTTACAAAGCGCTACAGAGTTCATGTCTAGCAATACTATTACATCATTTGAAAGGCCTTGACACTTGACATATCCTAAAAATTGACGCTATGCATGATTAGTTTGGATATTGCGTTCAACAGTTATACAAATTCGCGCTATTTTAAAATTTTCCTTCGTTAAAGGCAAATCCGCTAGAGAAACGTTCCGTGAGATAAAATGTGTTTTGAGGGATGGTACTCCATCACTTCGAACTGCGGAGGAATGGTTTCGAGTTTCGACGATTCAGAGCCGGTGAAAACTAAACTATCTGCAACAAAGCTTGATGTTTGGGGGGAATCGAATCAACATCTGTGATATGCTGCTGAAATGGAACGTACTCAACCCATTTTTGAAGCGGATAGTGACTGGCGACGAAAAATGGAACACATACGACAATATCAAGCGAAAACGGTCGTGGTCAAAGGTCACTGAATCGTCCCAAACAGTGGCCAGGAAGGTTTTGCTGTGTGTTTGGTGGGATTGGAAGGAAATCATCCACTATGACCTGCTCCCATATGGCCAGTCGCTTAATTCTACCATCTACTGCGAATAACTTGATTGATTTAACCTGGCCATCGACCAGAAGCGTCCAGAATTGGCCAACAGGAAGTGTGTAGTCAGACTACACACTTCGTTGATGACTCGTCAGAAGCTACGGGAGCTCGGATGGGAGGCTTTATATCATCCACCACATAGCTCGGACATAGCGCCAAGTGATAACAACCTGTTCCTGTCTATGGCGAACGCCTTTGGCGATGTAAAGTTGAACTCAAAAGAGGTTTGTGAAAAGTGTCAGTCCGAGCTCTTCGAAAATAAGGAGGGCGGCTTCTACTAGGGAAGCTTATGAAGTTGCCGTTTAGATTATCGATAACAGTTTATCGAACAAAACGGCGCATATCTGAACTAAATCCGATCACTGTAACAATTTTTATAAAGGATTGAATAAAGAGCAAAAAAGCGGAAGGAAAATATTTTCCATTTAATATCATTATACAAGAATTAAAATCCTCAAAATTCAAATTTTTAGCCTTCATCACATTTTACAAAAATATTCCGTTTTACCAAATTTCTAATTCTGTTTAATTTTATATTTTATTATTAAACTGAATTTGAAAAGTTTGAAAACATTCGTGGATGCAAATACATGCCAAGAAAAATGGTGCTTGCACGAAACGATATTGGTCCTGGTTTTTGCGAAATTAACCCACAAATCGAAATTGAGCATTTTTAGCACTAATCGATCGAAATTCCACAAAAAAACTATGTTTTTTGGCATTCTATAAATAGTATAGTAGAATATTCCAAAGAAAACGCATCGGCAGTAGCCAGATTTTTGATTCAAAAATTGGCACAACTGAAAGAAAATCTGTCACAATAATAATAAAAAAAAACACAAATAGAAGAAAGTTTGGTGAAAATCCAAAGTTAAAATTAACTTAGCAAAAAAACTAACTAAATCTAATAAAATGGACAATTTTCAAGATGGCATAAGTCACTTTTTTTAAGTCGAGAAATTTAAAAAAAATGAAAACGATACCGTACAATTGTATTTAGTGTTGCCATTAACTCGATTTTTTTTTGAAAATGTGACTTATGCCACTATCAAAATAAACGGCTAATATAATGCTGAACTAATCAGTTCCTCATTCCTTAACCCGAATCAAACTATCTTACTTGCACTTCACACATCGAAAATATCGACACACCATTTGGATTTTAGAAAGTGCTGTTAAACTTAATCATTTTTAAATCTTCTTGTGCAGTGGAAACCAAGGTTTTTATCTAAATTAAGTTAAACCTTTGGTTGAAACATAGAAATACTTAATTATCTTTTCTATTGTTTTCTCTTGCAAAATAAGCCCAGTTAGTCCATTTTCATTAACAAAACTAAATAATATCAACAGTAACAGATTGATTTTTACCCCAATGGAAAACACACAAGATTCCAAATGCAGAACTACTCAACGAACACAGCCATCGAGATACAAATGCAATATCAATCGTAGCAACATTTGAGAACGAAATCACATAAAATCCATTCGAGACTTGTATAAATGTCAAAAACCCTTCCGTAGTAAGATTCTACTTTAACACTTTTATCGGTAGTATTCATACTGCGGGTATTGTTTTTGTTATTCGTGTAAAAACTTCTTATACTATTGATTGATTTTCCAACAACGGGTAATGTGTTTCCTAAAGGCCTTTCTCAATATCTTCATCTCGGGGAAGTCTACAGCGGTTTATTGGTAGTAGAAAATAGACAGACATACTTCGGACTTTTGTTGGTGAACAAATTTCTTTGAGGCGCAATCTAGAAACTGTTTCGTTTATGAACTTTAGGTTAGGTTAAAGTGGCTGTTGGTTGGGAAGTCCAATACACTTAGACCAAAGTATGGTCCGTTGTGATACCACATGGATCAGTTGATCAGCTTAACTCGTCGAACCAATTGGAGCTCCGAATGAGACAAATAATGTCAGATTTTTTTAGATCGCTGGTATCGTTCAATTAGTAGTCTTCAAGGTGGATTCTACGTCTTTGTGATAAGGCAGGGCATGTGCACAGAAGATGAGAGATTGTCTCCTCCTCCTCCTCCTCGTCCATGCAACTTCTACAAAAATCATTTGCAGGGGCTCCAAGTCGAATAGCAGTGCCTAGTCAGAACACCTATAACGAGGCTAATGAGCAATCTACTCAGAGAGATTAATTGTTTTGAGTGCCTGGCGCTAATGAACTTTACCATGACAAATATTTATTTTCGATATTGACAGATAAACCATTGGGCTTAGTTTCGGTTCACATCGAATTAAAACGAGAAACACATTAATGTTAAATTTCACAAAAGTAAGACAGTTGCTCAACAAGTTTCCCAAAACAAGTTTCAATTGTTTTTACATCGGAAGTTAAAAAACGTAAATCCCTTTTTAATAGTAATCAGATCTCACAAAGCTTGAAATAGACATTAACAACATTACTTTAATTTATCATAAAATATTTTTTTTTAAAGGTAAACAAGAGACGCGCAAATTCAACAACAACACATTTTGGCTTGAGCTCTGGTATAATATATTCTCATCTTGAAAACAACGCATACCGTTTCCACCAAACTATGGTAAGCAACGCATCGTTTGACGGGTTTTAACTCTTAGAAATGGTTCCTGAATTCATGCGACTTTTAAATATGTTTGTTTGCAAAGAAAAGCTACAAGTTTGGTCAACAATTACATTTTGTAATTAAAAATAAATAGATGTTCAATTGAATGAACTTCAAACTTTTTCCCCATCAAATTTCACCCAACACACTTTCCACTTGCTGAGAGTTCAACTAAAAATATATGTAGTAAGTAGAAAGTCTCTTCCGCATCACTTAAATTTCAAGTGAAATTAATTTTATTACATGGAGCAATGTAAACATTCAATAGAAGTTACTCCAAATACTAAACGAAAACGTACTATACCAAGCCAAATAAAAGGTCGTCTAATCGGGCGTAGGAAGTTGCAATTACATGCGACACATGAGTTCACTTAAATTTCTTATGACGATCAAATGAATTGGGGAAAAAGGTCTTCACAATTTTCTAAGATGTTTCTCTAGGGGTGGTTTTGTACCACACTTTCTTAAACAGCATGACTTACCTACCGTACAAAAGTCCACGTGACCCAATAAATGTGCGTCTTTTCGTCTTTTGATTTTCGATGCCATTAAGTGTCATGGCAATATTGAAGCATTCCATACTACAAACTTAGGGTTGGTTAAAGCTGAAAAGGAGTTGAACATTTCAAATGTAAATGAGCTTCCGTTTCTAAGGATTGAAACTTGTTCTGTATTTTTTTTTCTTCTTTTCACCATCTGTGAGTTTGGGGTAGTAAAGTGAACCGGGACCAGTGAACACGTTGCAATCATTGGTGCATTGATACACTGCAGAAGGATAAAATGAATCGATTACGAGCTAAGTGATTCTGATCAATTTATAAACGAAACGAAAGGAAGTAACTGATGTTAAGATATCTATAGACATAAATACCGACCAAACCGATAGAGATATATTCGCATAAAAGGAAAAGGTACCACAAATGGATTGGAGGAGGAGACGAGATGAATAGAGCAATATGAATGCCAATCGAGTTTCAAGTTAAAGGTTGTGCGTTAGCGTTAGCTTTAGCAGATGTGGTATTTCGATTAAACGAGGTGCAGACAGAATTGTACATTGTACACTTTATACCTTTCTATATTTTTTTTTCTTTGAAATATTATTAAGTGAATTGAGTACCTATAGCTGCCTAAGGTTAAATGTTGTAAGAGGCAAACGCTGTTTGTGAATCAATAGAAAAGGATTTGAACTTTACAACATCGATAACGTGCTCCGATTACGAATAAAAAAAGATTACTTTACGATTTAAAGTCTATTCGTAGACATTGAAGAAATATTTTAAAACTTGGTGGAAATATGATTTTTTGATAAGTTTCAATTTAATCAGAAGAAATTTTAGAGGTTTAAAGTTAACATTGAATATGGCACAAAAAGTACTGGGAATGAGAGGTATGTTATTCTTTGAGTGCGTGCTTGCAATATAAAGGCAATTGTACAATGTACAAGCATCCGAAATATTATATGTACGTTTAAGGCACTTAGAAGCTTGGCTGGCAGAAGAACTTTGCATATAGTTCCATGTTCTAATTTTTGTCCTGGTAAAAAAAACTTGTTTTTTTTGAGATCAAATAATGCAATGATCATAAATAAAATAATAATAAGGGTGTTAGGTTAAATCACTGCCAGTGCCACTTAAAATTTGTTTCACTGCCTCTTGCGAGGGATTAAAAAATTCTCAGGGTCATTCTTATCATTTAAAGTGCGTTCTCCATTTAGCCATTCGGATTCGGCATACAAAACTTTAGGTCCTCTCTATATGACTCGCACACAGTAACGGTTGAGAATTTTACGGACTGTTGCGTCAATTACAAGTAATTTATTTATCTTTGATTTCAAAAGGTTATTTAATAAGTGATAGTTGTTTGGTTTGATAACACTGGTCAGCAAGATTTTGCCCCTGGCACTTTTCCTTAGATTTTGATAGCCTTAGCTCGAACCTTTGAAAATTCGAAAAAGCTTGCACTATCTCAGCTTCTTTTTTACTTTAAAATAAATCTCATTTGTTGTTAGACCTCAAAAGAACGCTTAAGCAGTTAGGCTAAAACAGTTCCTAACCGAAAAATTCAAAACAGTAAAAGAGTAATTGTTGTTCTTATTACAAGTTCGTAGTCCTAAGAATGTAACATGAATTTGGAATATATAGAAGTATAAAAATAATGTTGAAATAGAGCACGAAAATTCGCTCCGTTTTGAGTTCGAAAAAATAAAATCGATATCGATATAAGTGAATTTCGGATTTCCTATTTATATTTTAAATCGATTTCAATTTCATTTCCGAGAATTCTCTATCAATGATAATATTTTATCTTCAGCGAAAAAGGTTAAGATTTCTTCGTTTATTAAAAAAAAGAGCTATTGAGAGATTTAAAATAAATCTCAATCAATAAATAAATCTTATGGTGAATTCACGACAAAGAAATATTTCAGGAACATTGTTAAACAAAATGTTCTTATTTGTTATAAAAAAATATCAGAAACATTTGAGAAATGATTCTGTTATATCGTCACTTTAGATCTAAAACGAGTACTTCGTAATCTAGAAAAACAAAACTTTCGGAACTTCAGACAAAGCATCGGCAAGTAAATCCTACAAAACTTTTTTGTTTCATAAATTTTGATCAATCTTTACAATTTTTGGGACATTATTATATTTATATGAACAAACGCTCACGTATTATCTACCTATGTTTATGCTTGGAAAGATGTTCAAATGGTAGACATGTGCATTCAAGAGTACACAAGCGTCCAGAGGTTTTTCTCAAAATCCACCACTGCCTATCAACTTCTACTCTAACCTCTTCGTGGTGAACATCGGGTGCCTAGTACCTCAACTGGAGATTGGGTTCCAACCCTAGTGGAAAGTTTTTGGGTGCAGCAAACGAGAGAGGGGGGAAGAGGTGTTGCCACTAAGGCACCTCTCCTTATCCAGGCGGCAGCGGGCGAATTCTCGAGATAGAATCAACTATAGCGTCTACAATTCCAGCAAGGTTGAACTACTTCGTGAACATCTTAGGGCTTCTACGCCTTTTTCGGAGCCCCTTAGTTGCGAAGCACCAACAAGCCTCGGAAACGGACGGATTTACTGTTGTCAACCTACGCAAACGAACTTCGGATCGGCACGTGAAATGTTAGGTCCCTTAACAGACCACGTGCAGCCGAACAATTAGGGGAAGCCCTAAACTGCTGCAAGGCAGATATTACCGCCATCCAAGAAGTACGATGGGATGAACCGGGCAAACGGAAACTAAACGACTTCGGTGTAAACTACGGTGACTGCTACCGAGAATAAACACAGCGTCCATTTGGGTGAGGATTTGTTGTAGGAACTAGACGCAGGCAAAAAGTCTTGAGTGTCAACAGTGTGAGCGAGCACATCACGACAATCTAATTCTTCAAGCTCTTGGGCAAGACATCTGAGCAGTGCCCTGGCTATGACTTTAAAATTGTCTTCGATGATTTAAACGCCAAGCTAGGAAGAGAAGACATCTCACCGATGCATTTGATGTCAAAAAAGGTTTTAGACAAGGCGATGCACTGTCATGCGACTTCTTCAACATCGTTCTGGAAAGAATTGTGCAAAACTCAACAGTCAACACTAGAGACACAATCTTCCGAAGGTCCATCCAATTACTCGGATACGCAGATGATATTGACATAATTGGAAGAGCTAAGCGTTATGTCGGTGGACCGTTTTTGAGCATTGCGACGGAAGCGAAGAAGATGGGTTTAGTAATTAATGAGGGCAAGACCAGGTATATGCTGTCATCAAAAAAGAAAATTGTACAACGACACCGCTATCAACACATACAATGGCACCAGCGCTGAAATCAAACGAACAATAACTCTTGCAAATCGCTGCTTATTTGGACTCAGAAAGCAATTGAGTAGTAAAGTCCTCTCTAGAGCATCTAAAATCACCATCTATAAGACAATCATCATTCCGGTTCTCATTTATGAGGTTGAGGCTTGAACCCTGTCAAAGAAAGATGAGAGCTTCTTAGGATGCTTCGAGAGAAAAATTCTTCGGGTGATTTTTGTGTCCCGTATGCATGATGGAGAATGGAGGAGAAGATATAACGACGAACTGAACATGCTGTACAGCGACACTGACCGAGTTAACAGAATTAAAGTCCAACGGCTTAGATGGCTAGGCCATGTAGAGCGAATGGACATCAACGCTCCAGCCCGGAAGGTATTCGGACCCAAACCCTAGGGACGGCACAGTAGAGGAAGATCGCGACTCAGGTGGCGCACGTAGGTGGGTGAAGACCTCAACCAACTTGGCGTCCGAAACTTGAGACAGCTAGCTAGGGACCGAGGTGTTAGGAGACGCATGTTGGTAGCGCTACCTTAAGTAGGTATACGTAAGTAATGCTTGGAAAATAAAAAAAAAAAGTATTACTTACGGAATGGGAAATAGGGAAACATTTTAATAACATTTAAAAAATCGTCCGCGAGGGTACAGATCAATGTTTCCATTTCAGAAACAAATCTACTATCCAGAAGTCAATGCATTAACATACGGCAGTTTCAAAAAAGGTGGGCGCTAAAGAACCATGTTTACCTACTTATTTTTAACTGCATTCAAAGGCATGGGTTTCGATGATTTTTTTTAGATTTAAATTTATTTTTAAGTGAAATATTTTTGTCATAGAAATTCGTACTTATTCTTGTCTTAAACAAAAAACAATATCAATAAAATAATAAGATATTGCACTTAATAAACATAAAATCGTACTATCCTTTAAGACATTTGTCTAACAATTTGTAACCTTTATGGACATCCCAAGTTTGACTCTTATAAGAATTCACAAATTGTCAATCTATGGATATATCGTATGGGATAATTTATCTGTTTATTAATTAACAGTTTTAACGTCTTGACTTTCTTACTAAAAATAATGCAATCATAAGTCAAAAGCCCAGAAGCATTGATAATAGGATTCTAATAAAATAAAAAAATCGTGTTCTTTTATACGCCACCACGATTCAAAGTATTTGTACTTTTTTATTATAATATAGGTATTTTACTTTTCACACAATATCATCATATAAAAAGTTAAAACTTCTTCTATGTAAAGTTAAATATTGACTATTCTTCACTTTATTACTATAAAAATCAAACAATATAACTACTCATTAAGTTTTAAGAATTTAAGTTTTCAACATGTATACGACTATCTTCATCTTCACTCTCATAAGGAATAATGATTAATATTACACAAATCTAGAGTCCTTGAAAGAAATAAAAATGTCACTTTGACATCATATCTTAAATACCCCAAACAAAACTTCCTTCCTTGATGGTTTTATACACATTAAACTCATTCAAACAAAACTTTTTGAACAAATTCAGGGATTTGCAAACAATAGAGACATGTCCCTCTTTCTTAAACAGTAAAGTATTCAAAAAATAACTACGACTATATGAATACACTATACTCAAGCATACATATAACGTGACTTTAAAAGCATAACTAACTCAACTTAGCATTATGCCACTTAACAAACTATTTAAGAGTTTTGGTATATGTCATCCTCAGGCAGATAATTTCGAAAGTTATTTCAAACAGTTTTCTCCGCGTCTGGTTTTATGTTTCAACAGACCTTAACTTAAGAAAAATACAGAAAAAAAAATAAAACTTTTGTACATTAAAAGTAAAAATATTTTCTTTTTTTTCTCTTCACCTACTCCCTTTTCTCTAGAAATTATTTTTAAGCAATCATCGGAAGGAGGACAGACTACTTCAGTGTTGGTCGAGATGATAAAGAAAGTAAATCTTACAAAATAAAAAAAGAAAAAAAAGAACACAACAAAAAAAATACTAAAAGAAAACCCTAAATACTTAACCTAAATTAATAACACTAAAAGTTCATTTTGGTGAAGGCTAACACGCCACGCATTCAACGAGAAGTAGTTATTTCCTAGCGCACGGCAACTTTAAGCAACAGCAACAACAACAAAAAGGGACATTCCAAGAACACAACCCTTAGGATGAGATTGAGCGAGCATTAAAAAGTACAAAATTGAAAGGACCCTGGCGCTATAAGTTTTTTCTTTTTCTTCTTTTTATTTTTCCTGCTTCTACTTCTTCCAACACACAACATTTATTGTAGTTTAATGCATCGGAAACCACTAAGAAAACAAACAGAAGAATCCATTCGGTCGAACTTTAAAGTAAGTACATAGATATTTAACATCCTTAACAATGTCGCACAAAACTGCTTGTTATTTTCGATACTGGACTTAAATTATTTATTTATTCGAAAAAATGTAGCAGGACCGATTTAAGAGATTTAAATAAAAAAAAATGTGTCACCTCCAAAATTTTACGACTAAAATACGATTTCATCTCCAAAACAATTGTGTGCATCGAAGATTAATGTTTTTGACATCTGATAAAATTTTGAGAAAAATCGAATTGACAGTTTTTTTTATATAAAATAAAAAACTAAGAAAAAACATTACTCAAAGTTGGTAAAAATTGAATATCGATTCAAATATCTTTTCAAAAACTTGAAATTTAGGCTTGAAACTTATTTTATCTTATAAGAAATATTGTTTTTAACATTTTGAAAAATGTTTTTTTTACAAAAAATAAATTAATAAAAGTTTGTAAAAATTGATTTCGACTCAAATATCTTTTCAAAGCTTTGAGATATTGGCTTTAATTTATTTTTATCTTTCAAAAAATATTGTTGTCAACATTCAGTCAAATTTTGAAAAAAATCGAATTGACAGTTTTAGTACAAAAAATTAAAAACCTAAACAAAATTTAACAATAGTTGGTAAAAATTGAATTTCGACTCAAATATCTTTTCAAAAATTTGAAATATTGGAAATCCAACAGTCCGTTTTTTCATAAAAAATAAAATCTACAAAAACTAGTACGCAAATTTGGTAAAAATTGATACGACTACATATAGACAAACTTTTAAGCAAGACAAATCGACAGATGAGATGGGAAGATATCAGTGTGGGTCGCATCCCAGCCTCTTTTTCATTGTCGAAATTGGTACATATTGATGTGGGCGACGCACGTGTATAAAAAGGTGCTACGTGTCACACAAACAACGTTACCAAAATCTCCCTAACCGTTTCATTTCTTAAAGAGGTGATTACAATTGGTAATAAGGAACTTGCAATTCAACACATTAGAGCTTTTGTAATGAATCAAGATCTTTAAAGTTTTAATTCAATAAGTTACAATGGTAATGGTAAATTAAAATAAAAGGATTAGTTTGACACAAACGCAGCTTCAGGGTCTATTTGGTTGATATCATTTTCTACTGTTCCTTACATCTTAATAATGAAATAAAACTGATTTATGTTAAGACATTCTTTTTTTTTTAAACATAATGTGAAATCTCCTATTGGAAAGCCTAATGTTACAAGTTTTTCCATAAATACACAATTGTTATTTTTTTAATTTTATATCTTACGAACAATGACAACTAATACTCGATTAATGTAAATATTTCACAAAATTTTAAATCTAAAATTTTATTGACAAACTATTAACAACTAATATTTTACCAAAACAAATACCCAAACTTTGCAAGCCCTTAAAAATAAAACTGCTTGGATAGTACCGGAATTGTTGTGGCATATTAAGTACCTAACCAACCACCACCGCACCCTTTTCATTAACTTGTAAAAATATAAGAAGAGAACTTTTACTCTAAATTTCACAATTTTTCTTTCTTCTTGTTTATTTTTTTTCCATCTCCATTTTTTGTATTTTAAGTTGGTTTTGTTTGGTTTTGGTTCGGCTTTGTTTTCGATTTCTCTCCACAGAAACTATATATATAAAGAAGGAGGTGGGTGGGTGGTTGGAAAAATCAGCTTTAACTTTTAATAGCGTGGGCAGAGGCGCCCAAGTCCGACACGCCGACAAGATTTTTCTGCCAAAAATAATAGTTTTTGTCTGAACTTCTAAAACCCAACCTATCCAACCCAACCACCGTCCCTTACCACCCCAAAAACAACCCCCACTCCACCCCTTTACAAGAAAAAATTATTATTGGCGTTAGAGAAAAAGTTTTTCGGTTAGTGCAGGAGTTCTTCAACATTAAAGGTTTGTACATTGTACAATATAGATGTACAGTACATTCTATAGGTACCAGTACACTTTTTCTCGCCTTCGCCTTTAGTTCTCTCTTTGCTCCTTATGGAAGGGAAATAATAGAAACTCATCAAATGGTTAGGTAGGTACTTACTTGCTTTTGGACTGGTCGAGATTCCATGGAATTCCAAACTATATTTTACGTGTGTATTTCCAAAGTTTGACCAGTATTTGGCAATGCACAGCTCTAGTATATTGTTCGCCTGGTTAAAAGAAAGAGAGAGTGAGCAAGGCAGACACAAACAAGTAGGATTTAGATGGTTTCGGTGAGAAAATCTTTTACGTAAAAGGATGTTCATAGTTATGAATGCGGGAATGGACTTTGCCAATTCTATAAATTTTCCAGCAATTAGGGCAAAATATGTACACACAATACACCCAAATACATATACACTATACAAACTTCTTACCTGAACTTTAAATGGCCAACTTGTCTCGTTTTCAGTAGTGACGTTGAGGATTTTCATAGTTTCAAGCTTTCGGCATGATGATACTGGTAGCAACTGCATCGTATGGACAAAGAATTTTCCAACTTCTTTGTCACGATTTGTATCGGTCGAGCGCATTTTTAAAACTGCAATTAAAACGTTTTGCAATGTAGTTTTGGGTTTTTGGGGTAAAATGCGGTTATGGTTGGATTAACTGATGAATGCTGAAAAGTGTATGGTACATAGTTACATAGTAAGGAACTTACCAGCCCAGGTGGCATTGTTAGGAACTAAAATGAAATCACGTTGAATGGTGTTGGGTTGAAATTCTATGGCAGCTGGAGGATTAAATACACGTGATTGTTCAGTATTAAGTACATGGGGCTGAACAACAGTAACTGGAATCTCGAATAATGATCCTTTTTCGACATCATTACTGTCATATGCTTTGATGCTGAAAAATAAGAAAATATAAATTGTATAGTTAAATCTATTGTTTAATTATTTAAAAGAAGTGAATTGTTTTGTTTTGCGATAACAAATAACGACATGCAGAGATGCTTTAGATGCAACAAACTTCAAGTAGTTTGCCACAAATGACCGCGGTTTTGGGACCACATAGACGTCTGTAGTAATTATAATTAAAATCAGAGAGAAAGATGTACCTATGCATCAATCATTTATTTATAACTTAATACATTAGTTGAATATGGAAAACAACACTATTTGAGCTTAAGAACTTAAACTACTAGAAATTAGATGAGTGCAATGCAGAACTGTTTTGACAATTTTTTCAAATCAAATGTAAATTCTGACATCACCTTCGCTGAAATTATTGGACTAATAAGGCAACAACTTAAAAAGTAATGTACCATATATTGCGTTCCGTCCAGATTATGATAAAAGCTTTTGGATTATGAACGAATGAGGATTCAAGTTATTGATTCAGATTTTTAGGGCATTCATAACAAATTTGAGAACGATGCATTCAACCTGAAGGAACAACACACCACAGCGTAAGAAGGGTTTTGATGGCCTAGTTAAAATTTTACTTTAAAATCAATTTATCACTTGAAAATTTTGAGACATCTTATGAAATAAAAAAAAAATTGAAAGTGAGACACGTTCACGTTTATTTGACATGCCTTTGTATTAGTTTTTAACAAAGATTTTTGTAGGAATCAATTTAAATTTTGTGATGTTTGTGGTTAGCACACTTCCACTTCAATGAACTCTTTAAAAAGGAGAGTTACAGAATTGAAAATACACGAGTGGTCGTTAACTTGACAAAGAATGACTGCTTGATACAATTTATGGGCTAGTCGCGTAATCGGATTAAACTTCTTCAAAAATGGGGTACACCAAGAAATTACAGTGAACGGATTTCTTTTTGTAATCCTTCTATAGAATCTATTTTCAATATTCGGGTTTAAATTTTCTTAACCATTCTCAAAAATCCTCTTTATTTTTAGTCTTTACTTGTCTTTTATAAATCTTTAAGAAAAGCTGAACCATTTATACATTCCAAAAGCGAAAAGAGCTGAATGGCTTTAAAAAAATGTTTGTTTTTATAACGTATCCTTCGTCTAAACCAGCGGTCAGCAACAGGCGGATAGGTCAAACTGCGAACTGCGGTTAAACTTAGCCATACTGCCGATTCAATTAAATAACATTTGTATGTTAATTTTTTTTAACTTTTACACAAAAGCAAGTGCGTCTGCAAGTCCTTTACGCAATTTAAAATATGGCGGCTTAGCACATATTCACAGAAATATAGCAATCACTTTTTTTTTAAAGCAAAATTCTCTCTGTAGTGGAATGGGTTTTCAGTCTTATTGTGAGATCTGATTAAGGAGCTTTCGTTCGATATCGATTGTTTTATAATTGTTCGTGTTTAAAAACGTTTCCACAAAAAAAAAGTTTCTTTCTGAATGTGAAACGGTGCGGCGTAATCGGACTTACTGCAACACAACAATATTTGTTGGCTAAATAAAGATCATGTTATTGAACGTTTCTGGATGATTAAAGAGCAAGTTATCTCCTTCTTGCAAAACTTGGATAGGACGAAGAAGCAAGGAAGCATTTGGCGTTTATAATAAAAGAGCGCAATGTACTTGCTTTGGCTTTTCTAAAAAATGTTCTGAAACATTTAAATGAGCTTAACATCCAGTAACAAGGAAATGGGAAATTGCCTTATGAAGTCACTGCAGTAGCAGAATGGACTGAAGTGGCTGTGAAGTTATTCGATTTTTCAAAAGCTCCAATACATTTGCAATTAATTGACCTTCAAGAAGATATTTCCCTGCAAATGCTTCAAACTGCATCCACTGAAGAATTTTGGGGTAAGCATGTTCCAGAAAATAATTAAAATTGAAAAAAACTAGCTATTAACTTGGCTATTATGTTTAGCTCGACATACATGTACATATATGCGAATCTTCTTTCTCAACAATACATTTTTTGAAGATAACTATCGTTCGAGATTATCAGACGCCCACCTGATGATGCTCTTCTCATTTGCTGCTCCCCGCCTGAACCAAACTATAAAAAACTGGCTCAAGACCATCGTTGTAAAATTTACAAACCTTTTTTAGTTCTTTTGTTTCTGGACCTCTATTCAAATGTTTTCAACAGTATCTGGATGAAAAACAGTATTTCGATTGACAATTTTCATTTAATAAGATTGTTATCTTTAAAAATGCTCTACTGTTGTAGAAAGTTCGTTTTTAAGTTAAAAAGTTTTTTGAGACCTTAACCTTAACTTAACAAAGAATGACTGCTTGATACGCCAAGGAATTCCGGTGAACGAATTTCTTTTTTTAATCGTTGTATAGACTTTTTTTCAATATTAAGGTTTACATTTTTTTAACCATTCTCAAAAATCCTCTTTATTTTTAGTCTTTACTTGTCTTTTATAAATCTTTAAGAAAAGCTAAACCATTTATATATTCCAAAAGCGAAAAGAGCTGAATGGCTTTAAAAAAATGTTTGTTTTTATAACGTATCCTTCGTCTAAACCAGCGGTCAGCAACAGGCGGATAGGTCAAACTGCGAACTGCGGTTAAACTTAGCCATACTGCCGATTCAATTAAATAACATTTGTATGTTAATTTTTTTTAACTTTTACACAAAAGCAAGTGCGTCTGCAAGTCCTTTACGCAATTTAAAATATGGCGGCTTAGCACATATTCACAGAAATATAGCAATCACTTTTTTTTTAAAGCAAAATTCTCTCTGTAGTGGAATGGGTTTTCAGTCTTATTGTGAGATCTGATTAAGGAGCTTTCGTTCGATATCGATTGTTTTATAATTGTTCGTGTTTAAAAACGTTTCCACAAAAAAAAAGTTTCTTTCT
This sequence comes from Eupeodes corollae, assembly GCF_945859685.1. Classification (NCBI taxonomy): domain Eukaryota; kingdom Metazoa; phylum Arthropoda; class Insecta; order Diptera; family Syrphidae; genus Eupeodes; species Eupeodes corollae. The sequence goes on along the minus strand of NC_079149.1, from coordinate 60,224,438 downwards.
GAATGTGAAACGGTGCGGCGTAATCGGACTTACTGCAACACAACAATATTTGTTGGCTAAATAAAGATCATGTTATTGAACGTTTCTGGATGATTAAAGAGCAAGTTATCTCCTTCTTGCAAAACTTGGATAGGACGAAGAAGCAAGGAAGCATTTGGCGTTTATAATAAAAGAGCGCAATGTACTTGCTTTGGCTTTTCTAAAAAATGTTCTGAAACATTTAAATGAGCTTAACATCCAGTAACAAGGAAATGGGAAATTGCCTTATGAAGTCACTGCAGTAGCAGAATGGACTGAAGTGGCTGTGAAGTTATTCGATTTTTCAAAAGCTCCAATACATTTGCAATTAATTGACCTTCAAGAAGATATTTCCCTGCAAATGCTTCAAACTGCATCCACTGAAGAATTTTGGGGTAAGCATGTTCCAGAAAATAATTAAAATTGAAAAAAACTAGCTATTAACTTGGCTATTATGTTTAGCTCGACATACATGTACATATATGCGAATCTTCTTTCTCAACAATACATTTTTTGAAGATAACTATCGTTCGAGATTATCAGACGCCCACCTGATGATGCTCTTCTCATTTGCTGCTCCCCGCCTGAACCAAACTATAAAAAACTGGCTCAAGACCATCGTTGTAAAATTTACAAACCTTTTTTAGTTCTTTTGTTTCTGGACCTCTATTCAAATGTTTTCAACAGTATCTGGATGAAAAACAGTATTTCGATTGACAATTTTCATTTAATAAGATTGTTATCTTTAAAAATGCTCTACTGTTGTAGAAAGTTCGTTTTTAAGTTAAAAAGTTTTTTGAGACCTTAACCTTAACTTAACAAAGAATGACTGCTTGATACGCCAAGGAATTCCGGTGAACGAATTTCTTTTTTTAATCGTTGTATAGACTTTTTTTCAATATTAAGGTTTACATTTTTTTAACCATTCTCAAAAATCCTCTTTATTTTTAGTCTTTACTTGTCTTTTATAAATCTTTAAGAAAAGCTAAACCATTTATATATTCCAAAAGCGAAAAGAGCTGAATGGCTTTAAAAAAATGTTTGTTTTTATAACGTATCCTTCGTCTAAACCAGCGGTCAGCAACAGGCGGATAGGTCAAACTGCGAACTGCGGTTAAACTTAGCCATACTGCCGATTCAATTAAATAACATTTGTATGTTAATTTTTTTTAACTTTTACACAAAAGCAAGTGCGTCTGCAAGTCCTTTACGCAATTTAAAATATGGCGGCTTAGCACATATTCACAGAAATATAGCAATCACTTTTTTTTTAAAGCAAAATTCTCTCTGTAGTGGAATGGGTTTTCAGTCTTATTGTGAGATCTGATTAAGGAGCTTTCGTTCGATATCGATTGTTTTATAATTGTTCGTGTTTAAAAACGTTTCCACAAAAAAAAAAGTTTCTTTCTGAATGTGAAACGGCGCGGCGTAATCGGACTTACTGCAACACAACAATATTTGTTGGCTAAGTAAAGATCATGTTATTGAACGTTTCTGGATGATTGAAGAGCAAGTTATCTCCTTCTTGCAAAACTTGGATAGGACGAAGAAGCAATGAAGCATTTGGCGTTTATAATAAAAGAGCGCAATTTACTTGCTTTGGCTTTTCTAAAAGATGTTCTGAAACATTTAAATAAGCTTAACATCCAGTAACAAGGAAATGGGAAATAAATATAAATAAAATAAGCTGGATGTTTTAAAAAAAGATATTGCTAAAAATAATTTATTAATTTCCCAACAATTCTTGAATATAAAAAGAAGAACTCTGAAGAAGGAGGCATTGCAGTGTTTCTTTAAGCTTCGTATCCGATCTTAAAAGTGAATTTGCTGTAAGATACCTAAACGTTGCAAAGATTGGGAAGTTATCTCAATTCCTTATGAAGTCAATGCAGTAGCAGAATGGACCCAAGTGGCTGCGAAGTTATTCTATCTTTGAAAAGCTTCAATACACTTGGAATTAATTGACCTTCAAGAAGATATTTTCCTGCAAATGCTTAAAACTGCATCCACTGAAAAATGTTGGGGTAAGCATGTCTCAGAAAATAATCAAAATTGAAAAAAAACCTAGCTATTAACTTGGCTACTATGTTTAGCTCGACATATACAGCTGTGTTCAAAATAATAGGAGTGCTTTTACAAAATTTGCTCAAGTGTTTTTTTTACTATGTGTATGTGTATAATCAGCCCATTTCTCTACCCGTAAGTATAACGGGACATTAGAGATGATAAAACAATGAACTGGTTTGCAATTCATAACCATTTACATTTGTAACCAGAGATCAAATGATCTTTACTCTCAATCAGGCTATTCAAAATAATATGAGTGTGACTTATATTGTCCGTAAAAAAAAATCAAAAAATTAAAAAGAATAAAAAGTAAGTAACTAAATTAAAATAGGAATATTAAATAGTTGGAATATCGAATATCTAAACAAGGTTGGTTATTTAGTGGGCCGAGGAAAGCACTGCAACGACGAAAAACGGGAAATCAGCCGAAAGGATCCTTTTGCGTCCTCTAAGATGATCCAAGAAGATCTAGGACTGGCAGTAAGTAGCGTAACAATAAGAAGGCGTTTGTTGGAACACAATCTTTTCGCTCGCAGTCCACGAAAAGTGCCGATGCTTACAAAAAAACATGTAGCTGCTCGTTTGAAATTTACAAGAAGCCATGCTAATTGGCCTGCAGGGAAATGGCGAAACATTTTGTGAACTGACGAGACCAAAATTGTTTTATTCGGTGGAACTGGCTCTAGACAATACGTCCGACGTCCAGAAAATTTCGAGTTTAAGCCTCGGTACACCATTAAAACGGTAAAGCATGGAGGTGCTAAAGTGATGGCATGGGGCAGTTTCTCACATGGTGGTGTTGGCCCCATACATCAAATCATTGGCTCGATGGACCAGCGTGTTTATGTGGATATAATGTCCAGTGTGAAGCTGCCTTATGCGAGTTGGAATATGCCGTTTAAATGGGTATTTCAACAAGACAACGACCCGAAACACACCAGTAAGTCTGCCAAGCAATGGTTTCGGGTCAATGGGGTTGAGGTCATGCACTGGCCAGCTCAGTCGTCCGACCTCAATCCCATAGAAAATTTATGGGCAGATGTGAAAAAGGGTGTTTCTCGACGAAGACGAGGCAGTTGTTGGACGCAGTCGAGGAGACATGGAACCAAATTCCAGTTGAGCATTGTCAGGCCCTTGTGAACTCTATGCCACGCAGATGTGCAGCAATTATAAAAAAACAAAGAATTTTCCACAAAATACTGACAAAAAAATGTTTATATTTAATATTTTTTTTTTTAGTTTTTATACTTTATTTTGTTTACTCCTATTATTTTGAACAATTCGTTTTGGCTTTATTTTGAAAAAATTCATGTTTTTACTAACTTATTTGTTTTAAACAAAGTAGTCTTTAAGCATAATAATAAAAGACTGGATTACCTATTTTGTACAAAAGAAAAAATAAATTTAAAAAAATCATACAACTTTTGAGTCACGATTTAATCTAAAAAGAACAGACACTCCTATTTTTTTGAACACAACTGTATGTATGTACATATATGCGAATCTTCTTTCTCAACAATGAATTTTTTGAAGAAAAACTATCGTTCGAGATTATCAGACGCCCACCTGATGATTCTCTTCTCATTTGCTGCTCCCTGTCTGAACCAAACTATAAAAAACTGGCTCAAGACCATCATTGTAAAATTTACAAAACCTTTTTTAGTTCTTTTGTTTTTGGACCTCTATTCAAATGTTTTCAATATCTGGACCCCACTTTAAACTACTTGCCGACCCCTGGTCGTAAAGTAAAAGAAAAGTAATTACGAAATTAAATAATTTTAAGTTAAAGTTTGGATTCGAAAACAGAACCAAAAATTAACTCTAAAACGTCTTCAAAACCATTAAAGAATAAGATTCAAGGTTTCTCAAAACTTCATTTAAATAAATTAAGACTGTCGGCAGATAACTAGATCCTAGTGACTAAAAACGCTTAACTATTTCTCCGTGCGAGTAGTGTCAGGGATGGAGAAGGTCTACAGTTTATATGCCGAATCCGAGAAAACATTTTTTATGACTAGAATTACTCTTAGAGGATTTGTCAATTAATCGCAAGTGGCAGTACTTACAAAAAAATGTAGGTGGCACAGTCAGGGTTTCAAACTAATACCTATGGCATGACGCATTAACCATCACGCCACGGATAGTACTACGAAACTCCATATATGAAATTCAATTAAGACTCAAATACATTTTTAAAGAGGCGAACATATTTCAAAAACATGATGTGATGGAGAATGACATGTGTTAAATGTTTTAAATTCATAACTTCAAATATATCTTATTTAGCTCCTTTAAAAAAAATGTCTATCTCTTAATTGACCCTATATATACCCTGCCAATAAAACTCATAGTCTTGCATATATTCTCTAAGAACCAAATTAAGTATAAAATACCCACAGATGAACGAATTCAAGTTCCTGTTGTGCCCCTTAACTAACACTCTCTGATAGCAATACAAAAAAACATTTTCAAAAAAAACAATATAACAATATAGTATTATTATTTTTTCCAAAAGAGTAAATCCATAAACCTTTCATGTCAATGAGTTAATATTTTAAAATCTTTCTGAATGAATGTAATCAAATATTCAAAACCAATCCACTGATAAATACTTCCTATTAATTGAATTACTCTTTGGAGTGTGCTTATTGCATAACACAAAATATACATAGGATGGATGATTGGCCGTGCCTGATGGCGCTACCTTTCAGCTACTTTCATACTCCTTTCTTTTTTTACGAGGTATTTTTGAAACATTCTGACCAGATCCTCAGTGCTTACTGTAAATTTAAAATAACGGAAAAAAACGAAACTAATTCAATTAATACCTTCAAATGTGGCGCTATTGACTGTGACTATATACAAAATACAACACGACGAAGAGGTGTATTTCAAAAATTGATTTTTCACTTCGATTTCGACTTTTTTGTACAGTTATTTGAAGTACTCATGCATATTGATTAAAAAAATAGATTTAATTTTATAATACTTTTTTTTTTAATTAGGAAAAAATAAAATATTTTCAAGAGCTAAACTTACACAGCGGAATGAACACCTGCTGGCAGTCCTGTTGGGTCCACTTTAACACTGATGGGACGTGTCCCATAGCACAGATCCAAATAATTTCCACATTGGACAAACGGATGTGACGAAACTAAATTTAGTCGAACATTAAAGTTTATTTTGTCCTTAGGATCTGAAATAAAAATACAAACATACATATGTACAGAATTGAATGAAAAACAAATTTAAAATAAAATAGAAAACTAAAATAAAAAACAAATTAAAACAAAAAATCAACACTATTTAGAAACAGTCATGGTGGAGCATGAAGTCGTTCAACATGTTTTCTAAATGTTGCACTCGTCGTCGTCGTCGTGTTAAACTTTTTTTCGTTCCGATTTGTTTTTCTGTCAGCACACTACCCGCCAGCCACCACATTGTTGTGCCATTGATGGCATGTATCATGTTTGTTCCTTTTTGTTGAACAACCCCAGCCAGACCAATTAAAACGAAATTTGTTCAAAGTTGGTTTTGAGTGCGGGCTTGAAAAAAAGGGATTAGGCAGCTCTGGGATGATGACATGGGACGGGATATGTCGGTCGGTTTAATGTTGTGTTCTGATGTTAAGGTTTTCATGTGAGATGATTTTATAGCTCACAGACATAATGTTGTAACTTTCTGTCTACTTGTACTTTGTTTTCAAGAATATTAAAATACATTTTGTAACTGGATGAAAAGTGGGCGCATTGTAGGAGACGCTTTTATATTTATACAAGAAGATGTTCTTCTTTGTGAGGTTTTAAATTATTATCTTATGTTACAATATTTCCACAAATATTACAAAATACAATCACCCAATACAAAATACTCGTATTCCAGGAATTCACATCAACATTGTGATGACGTGTGGCAAATTTACAAAACAGAAATTACATACATATGTTTGTATGTACATTTTTTTATAAAATAATCTGACATAACAATTAAAAATAAAAGTTCATTGAAATATTAAAATTTAAAAAGTTTTATTCAATAATTTTTGAGAGGGAAATAATAAAGTTTCATATCGTCATCGTCATCAAGACCAAAAAAGCTGGAATTTTGTTCACGTATTTAAAAAGTAAAACAGACAAAACGTACATACTTTTGCAATTTAATTCAATCTTTCGAATGTTAAATAATTGGAATATTTTTTAACTGTAATTAATGCAAAAATATTTTAAATAACAAAAATACTCGCGGAATTATACGGCTCATGCATATGTGGGTACTTTTTTTATATAAACTTACCAGCTTCCTTTTCATTCATGAAAATTGGTTCAATGTTGACATTAAATTCATATGGTTTCTTGAGAAATCCTTCTCTGATATAGATGCCCTTTGCGTTTTGGTTACCAACACGTATAGAGAACCTAAAGTAAAACAAAAAGAAACTTTAGTTTTGAGTTTTTCCCATATGCAAATTAATCGTTGTTTAAAAATATATAAATATAACAGTTTTGAATTTCTAATAAAACATAAGAGTTCCCGAAATCTAGTGGAATGCAATAGAGATCAAAATTTAAAACCGAGGGTAATTGTTTTGCAGGGTTCTATACTTTGATCGATTTTATAACTTCGAATACTTTTCGAAAACACTTCAAGTGCGATTAAAGCAGCTGAATTATATCACAACTGTTCAGGTGATTGTCATAATGCCCTGTGCTTTTAAATAAAATACATTTTAAATATTAGTGTTTTTTTCTTTAGATTGTGTTAATTGGGTTTATAACTAGCTGCACATTTACGTTTCTTTGCGGAATTAAAGTTGAAAATGTCGGTGGGAAATACTATGTGTAGCCATGGACCGAACAACAATTAAAGTAACTCATAATGATATACTGTGGTTCCCACGACTAATTGCACACAGTGAATGTACACTTTCGCAATGTAATTACTGCAAGTAAGTTTATAAAAGTGTTAAACTTAATCATTTTTTTTATAACATGTTTAAAGTCAAATTATTATTATTAACATTGTATTACGGAAGACTTTTACTTACATTAAAAGTAGTTTCTTGCCGTACGTCAAAATAACGTCAAAAGGAAAACAAACGTCTTTGGAATTCGAAAATTGGTTTTGTTGCATAGCCAGGACGGTATATCAGTACGAGAAATAGTCGAAATTGTGCATGTGAAGGAAAGAAGCTGGGGACGTACGATGAGAAGCTTATTTTTAGGCTTATCAACTAAAACTTCTTCTTATCTTCGAGATCTCTAAAGATTTTTTTGAAAGAGACCACGACTAAGGAAGTCCGACGAAACCATCAGAAAAAGAAGCATCGTCATAGAAAAAAAAATTACCGAAAAAAGATATACATCAGTGAAAAAATAGAAAGAAAAAACTTAAGTTTGCTAAAGAACATATAACACAGGATACGTTATCCTGAACAACATATTTTTGTATTGTTAGTTAACCATTAGACGTAAGACACTATTATAAAATGGGTTTAGTTCACGGACGAAAGCTTATTTAACCTTAAAGGTTCAGATGCAAGAATGTATTCATATCGAAAAACAATTTAAGAATTTACCAATAAGCTTAATCGGGATAGTGTAAGAAATACCGGTTGGTTGGTCAAGGTATGAGGATGTGTTGCAAATTCTGGTGATCGGAATTCAAATTTTGTGGACGGTAAAATCTATCAACATTTTGAGACAACATTTATGATTCAGTGTCAGTTACCCCGGAATACAAGACAATTTTAGATTCTAACAGAACAACTAACCAATGCAATGTTGTACAGCAAGGTCGTGGTTATTGTTAAATCCTTACAGGTGCTAAAAACATACAAAAAGTCACTTGGCTTTAATGTAATCAAGCATTTAATAGATGAACTGGGACGTAGAGTTGCTCAAAAGAAATTAAAACATTGAGACAACAAATGGCAAAAAATAACTCCTTTAGTATGTTAAAAACTTGTCTCTTTGATAACAGGACGCCTTAAGAAAGAGATTAAATCGAAAGGATACACAACTAAGTACTAAATATTAAGTGTCAGATTATGAGTAAGGTTTTAAAGTATTAATTTTTTTTAATATTAATTTGCTGTTTAATTTCTTAAATTTTAATTTTGGCTTATTTTAAATAAAACTGTGTTTATATGTCATATAAGATGGTTATAATGTTTTACACTCTCCATATATATTATCGGAGAAAATTGATTGCGAAAATGTTTATTGGGGAAGACATTTTTGTAGCTTAAAAATAGTTTTAAATTTTGTGTCCGTTTCTTTACATATAAATTAAAAGCCACAATTTTACACGAATCAAGTCTATTTCAAAAATGGTAAAAAGAAATCGATATCGATAAAAGTGAATTTCAGAACTCCAATTTTTAATTTAAGGCGATACCAATTTCATTTCCACTGAAAGTGAAATTTAAAGCCCAGCTCCTAGTCTATGAATTTTTTGTAAGAATTTAAGTTTAAAGACATCTATAAGTTGATAAGTTTTATTAGAAACTTGGGAGCAATAGATATAATAGCGTTTAATGAACTTTGATAAAACGCTTGCATTCGTTTGGTCGGTTTTTATTTATTTATTTCTTTATTTCAACAATCAGAGAACATCTTCCCTGACAGACTAATACAATATTTCTTAACAACTAAATTTGTAATAAAATAAAATTATCATTTTATATTACAAATAAATAATTATAAGTTTTTAAGGCAGATTTAATAAGTTAGATTACATACTCGTATAGCTTAAAGGTATCTCTATTGCAACTACCAAAAAAGTCTTATCTGTTGCAAACCAAATAAGCTTCTCTGATGCAACGAGAAATTAGTTGATTACGACCATAGTTCGCTCCATGAAAACGCTCATGAAACAAAATAAAATGACAAGAATTACTTCTAGGAACGCGTATACATGTTGAGAAAAGTATAGGAGGACAATTAATATGGTATAAGACTGTGTCCCTGATAAACATTATTCCAGAGTATGTACGGCGAGTTTTCATACTTTGTATTCCAAATAACTCCAATTTAATTTAGAAAATGAATATCTTGTAAATTTCCTTTGTAATTTTTCGATTCGCTCACACGAGTTTTTATAAGTTGGATTCCAAAAATTACTGCAGCACTCAGCACTGATCTAACCAAACAATCAAAAACGGACTTGGGACGTGTATGGGTCATAAAATTCATTAGTGTTTCTCTTAATGAACCCTAATATTTGATTAAATTTATTGATTATGTAATCTATGTGCGGTAAGAAGGAAAGTTTTGTATCGAGTACAACTCCTAGATCGTTTTTCTGAAATACCCGTTCTAGTTCTGATTCGTTAATAGTGTAATTGAAGTATATAGGTAAACTGATACGGAAACAGGACATAACTTGACACTTAGAGACAATTAAGTGTAGAAATTTTTGCCACACCAATCAGCCAATCTGTTTAAATCATAATTCAACAAAGTGCAATCTTGAATGGATTTAGTGGTGTGATACAGTTTAAGATCATCCGCAAATCAGGAGACATAATGAATTTTTGAATATGTCATTTCTGAATATGGATTTAGTGGTGCGATACAGTTTAAGATCATCCGCAAATCAGGAGACATAATGAATTTTTGAATATGTAAGGAATATCATTGATAAATAATAGGAACAATAGTGGCCTTAAATGGCTGCCCTGAGGGACATGAGATGGCACTAAGATCCGTTCCGAAAAATGATCATCAATTTTAACAATTTGAACCCTTCGAGTTAAAAAAGATTTTAACCAATCGACAATCTAACAGTGAAAACCAAACTGTATAAGATTATTAAATTGAAAGCTTTGGCGAAATCGGTTAATACAATATCTGTTTGAAAATTTGATTCAAAATTGTTTATTATATAACTACTTATGAACGATAAACTAGTTACCATTGATCTTCCAGATGTAAAACCATGTTGGTATACTGAAACAATGTATTTTGTTTGAAAAGATAGGTTATCAGAGACTATCTTTTCAAATAACTTTAGAAAGCTGATAAAATGGTGAGTTTAATATTGAATATAGCAAGACTGATTTGAAAAGTGCTTCTAAAACTTTTTGAATAGCCCAAAAGAAATAGAGTTAAGATATTAAAAAGTTTTTAGTTTTAAAAGTCTTAGTAAAAAATGTAGACAGCTAAAACTAACACGAACTCATCCTAAAAGTTAAACTAGACTCATTTTAGACACTTCGATCTAAAGCAGCAATATTATGTGATTTTTTCGTATATCTCAAATTTGTCCACCAATTTTTCGGTGGTGGTGCCTAAAAGTGCAGTTTTCACAATTTGTACATGTTCAATGCGTTGTTGAGGAGTATATTTCAGTTCAAAAAATCAAGTTTTTGTTTAAATTTAAAATCTGAGATCCATTTCTGAATAAAAAATTTCACTGAAGAAAAACGTGAATACGTTTAAACAAAAGAAATTCAACCCAAGAGATACACCACCTCATTACGAGTTACTCAGCGTTCTCCAAAAATTCCAAAATACAAAAATTATTAAAATATTGATAATTTTGTCATCTTTATCAAACTAATTCTACAAATTTTCGATGCCAAATCAAAATATAAAAAAACTAAGGATAATAAGGTCTACTTCAAGAACGATAAATTTGATATATTTGGAGAAGATGCAATGTCAAGGCCAAGAAATAGAAATAAGTTAAATACTACAAAGCCTTCAGGTAGGAATACTTGTTGCAAGTAAACATAACAGTTGCAAGTTAATGTTGATGAATTTACTTTAAAATCAAAGCCTTATAGTAAACAACACATGAATGCCTTTGTTTATGCTGCAGGCAAACACTTAACTACCCATATCAACCTAGCTAAAACGTATTAAATGATTCATGAACTCAACTCGACCACACATCAACCACTTCTACATTGTAAGAACACAAACTTGTGTTTTATTTCTCCTCTTTCACTACTGCCAACATTTTGTTTCAAGGATAACTTTCACTGAAATCTGTATTCTTCTTTTTTAACCTCCATCACAACACTAAGCGGTACATAAAGCAGCTTGTTTATACCATACCATATGCCCTTAAGATTCACACGATAATCTGGTTTTATTCGATATGATGAAAACAAAATCCATATTGTAACCATAACCAAGAAACAACATGCCCTAAGGAGTAATTGTTATTACATCTCTCACGTTAATCAAATACAATTTATACAAAGAGAACCCCATTTGTCGTCTATTAATAAATTTCAAAGACCACTTCGTATAAACTCCTATAAAGCCCCAGATACCTAAACTATGCAAGTTCATTTAGTATACTCTCACCTCAACGTGTTTTCTGTTGCATCCTTGTGCTGCATCAAATACTCGAACGCTTTCTCCACATTCAAAAGTCCACTTCCCTGAGCAAATGGGTCGACATAATTTAATTTTGTTGCTGTAGCACATATGGCACGCTTTATACTAAACGGTGAATATGAAACACCCTTTTGCTTCAAACCGGAGACCAGGAGTGCTGCAAAAGAAAGCAAAATATAATGTATACAACAAAAATAAGAAAATTGCTTTTACAAAATGCCCGTGGGATTCGAGCACTGCTGTATATTGTACATAGTGTGTTGAAACGCAATCCCACTTTTTAATTAACTTTTTTTTTTTGGGGGAAAAATTGTAAATATAAAAATATTTCATATCATATTTTTATAATAAAACGTGTATATGAGAGTACACGAGTGTACAAAGAGGGAATTCTTGGGATTACGGTCGGTGGGTGCGGTGGTATGCCGGCCGAGTAGCCAACCGTGATGATAACTATACGCACCTACTGCTCCGGCAACATGAGGAGCTGCCATACTCGTTCCGTTCATGAGCTGAGATTTGCACATTGTAAATTGTGGCACTGAGGTTATTGCTGCTCCTGGGGCGCACACTGTTACTCCTTGGCCACCATCAATGCAGGGATCACGTGATGTCCAGGTGTAAACATTTCCTGGAAGTTTTTCCCGCAAAGCGTACTCCACTTCCATCATCTGAGGGGAAACATATGCTCCAACACCTAAATAAAAACAAATAAAATGTAATAAAATAGATAAATTAAAATTGTTCTGAGTGTAGATTTTGTGTGAAAATTTTGTTTTTATTTTTGTGTAAATAGGAATTAAGGTCAAATGTACAAGTCTTCGAAATAAATGTAGAGTAGTTATTTCTTTTTCTTTAGTCGAGAAAAATGAAAGTTCTAACCATGAAGAAGTGTATGATATAAAAACATTATTTTTTATAATTTGCAGATACTAAAGGTGTTGTGAGTGTTAGAAAAGAAATAAATTTAATAAGAGTACGAGACACATTGGCCTTAAAATTCTGAATATAAAAATAAGAGAATCAAGAGAACTGCATTCCACATTCTTAATGTGCGGCTGCAAAAAATAATTTTAGTACTTCCGAAATTGAACTCAATGGTAAACTGATGGAAATTCCTGAAAGTGCGAGTATTATTGAAGGTGGAATATTGTTTTTAAAAATATCAACAAAACAACGAAAGATGTAAGACATTGATGCGGTGTTCAAGCCATGTAAAAGTTCCGGATATTGTTTTACCGCCAATTGTTTTCAAAGTGCTTTTTAGGATTTTTTTCATAAGACTGAAGTTATCCAAACATGTCTTTGGACGATAGAAGGCTTTAAATATGACAACAAGATTAGAAGAGTTGACAAATGTCTTGCATTGACGAAAAAATCCTAAACACTCAGCAAGCAATATTTTTGGCAATTTCGAATACTTGATCATACCACACAAATTATTCTGTAATGCATATGCCGAGTACTGATCGCTGAAAAGTTTCGTCAATGCAAGTGCACACGGTTAATAAATAAACTCATTAGATTTAAATGAGACAAATTATGTTTTATTCTAAGCTCTTAAATCGAAAGACATTTATTGGAAATAACCTTTTTTTTTCTTTGAAATCCCTTTATTATAAATCTAAATAAATTCTGCTTTATCACTTTACACACAATTGATACAAACATTTATATACATTTTGACAATATGTGCCATCAAACTTCATCAACAGATTTGTTCTTCAAGAAATATTTCAACAGAAATTCATTATTCCCTAAGATATAGAGAAAGATTTCTTGAAAACAAGCAATTTGTCAGAACTATAACATCAGACCTAGTACCTAGTGCAGAAATCAATTTAGCCATGAATAAGGTAAGCTGCTTTTGATATCGTGTTTTGATTCAAAGGAAAAATGCATTCAAAGAAAACGTACAGATGCAACCAACAGATACATTTATCTTTACCTAAAGCAATGAAATTTAGCATACAAAAAAAACAAATATCCACTCCTTAACTTTAAGGATATGTACTTTATAGGAAAACACTTTAAATGTAACGAATACTTTGAAAATACATTTTATAATCTCTATGGGATTAGACATTCTATGAACTGTCATTGTCATTGCACAAAATTTTCCCATTTTCTGATGCAAACAGAGAATGGGTTTTGGAATAATTATCTGAGGGTTGTCTCTCTAGTTAGCTTCTAGTGAATTTTTCGAGTTGCAATTTCGGAATCATGTAATTATTATTTCATTCAAAAGGGATAACAAACTGCTTCTGCAATAAAATAGCATAAATTAATTTATTTAACAAAATTCATTTAAAAATATCTATCGTCAGAGGATCATGAGAAGCTACCGTTGCATTGCTGTTTTGGTATAGTTAGGTTGGTTGGTAGGAAGGTGTAGGTACAATAACGTTTCCATTTTCAACCCGCGTTAATTTAATATACGAGCAGTGTTAAAAGTCACTAACTAAAAAAGGGATATTTATATTTCCAATATCGCCACCGCCGCTTTTTACACGCTGCTCGTTACAACAATTCCTGCAAAAGAACATTTTTTGCATTTGCAATTTACGTTCCCTCGATATATTGAACAAGGAGTGTAGTAGTTTTTTTTGTTTTGGATTTTGCATTTTTTAATTTATTGAAAACGCGAAAAGGGAGGTCAGTAACCGCCGCGTTTGGCGATAAACAAAATCTGCAGTGAAACAAAAACAAAATTGAATTCATGTTTTAAATAACAAAAAAGTAGGCATACAAAACAACAATACACTCACCTATACAACTTGGCTGACTAATATCTGGCGGGGTGCCAATTGTGGATAACGCTGGACCATGATTCCCGGCCGAAGCAACCCAGACTACGCCATATTTGTTGACCACTTCGCTCATTAGTTCGCCAATGCGACTGCAATTAAAAATTATGTTGTGGTTAGTTGGAACGGTGTGTATAAATTTTGTTTTTGATGTTAGCATTTTTTTTGTTTTTAGTTCTTTCATACAATGTTTGCAAAATGAAAACACAAAAAATCACTATTTTATTACCATCATAATATGGTAGGAAACTGATATCACACAAAAACATTCACTCCCTACAAAATAAATGGAAAATATATTAAAAAAAAAAAACATGGAAAAGAGTTTACAAAAAAACATATGTTATAGAATATAGATATATCTAAAATGCTACTTGATACCTACATATATTGATTTGAAAAAAAAAGAATAATATTGAAAGTGTAGGTAAAATAGTAATTTAAAAATAATAAATAGAAATTGTTTTAATATTCAGTGATAGTAATAAAATTAACGTAGTAGATATGAAATCAATCTGACAATAAAATTCATTAGTGTTGATTAATTGGAATAGTTTTTTTTGTTTTAACAAATATAAACAATATATAACTTTAAAAAAAATGTAAAACCTATCATAATACTTCATTTTTGATGTCAATATATTTGTAGGTAGTTAATTTTGTGGCAATTCTATATGAATAACTATTAGTATCCTGATCATAATTATATTTGATTTATTTACTCGATTACATATGGGTCATGTGTGAAAAGAGAGATATGTACATATTTTTAGATTATTAAATTTAAGGGTTTATTATACATATAAAAAGGATGAAATTCAATGAGGCAATCAATTTAAAACTTAATCAATTTTAAACGATGGCCATTTGGTAACTTTATAATGCAGTTTTTAAGAGCAAATTAATTTGAATAAATGATATTTTCATAGAAGTGCTTCCTAAAATTGTTACTGATAGACAGGAGATCGTGAGAATTTGAAGTGCTACTTTTAACTATATACGTATCGTATATAATATTGAAAGTTTGACATTTCTCGAAGATGCAAGATCCTCTAGAATCTATCACAAGATTTTTGTTTGGGCGTCCATACGTTCGGATAAACATTTTTCGTCGCTCATATCTCAAAATAGGAAAATATATTTTTAAGATGTGGGAAAGGATTTTCATAAAAATTCCATATTGGTATGAATTTTTCAATAAAAGAAATTAACAGTATTATTCACAATAGTACAAATACACAGGTTAGGTTAGGTTAACGTGGCTGCGGATTTATAATCCACACACTTAGGCCAAGAGAAAGGCCCATTGTGATACCACATGAATCTAGAGAATTACTTCTTACTAGTCCAACCATTTTGAGCTTTTTATAAAGCGAAGAAGATATTTGATATCCTTTTTAGCTAGTTCACTGGGATTATCAAAAGAGTAGTCCCCCAGATGAAGTTTGCGTCTGAGTGAAAGAGCAGGGCAAGTGCAGAGGAGATGAGAGATTGTTTCCACTTCTTCTTAGTCCATACAGCTCCTACAGAAGTCATTTAAGGCTACACCAAGTCGTATTGAGTGTCTGCCTATAAGACAGTGTCTCGTAAGGACACCTATTAGGGAGCTAATATGAAGTCTGCTTTGAGATAACAAGTCGTTAGAGCGCTTTACGACCAGATATCAGAAGTTGATATCACGTTTTCTCTTAGCCAGGAGAGAACCTCTTTGATCGCTAAAATTTCCGCTTGAAAGACGCTACAATGATTAGGGAGGCGGAATGAGATGCTTAGATTAAGCTTTTCTGAGTACACACCACTACCAACTCCCTCATTTGCCTTGGATCCAACTGTATAAAAATGAATACTTTTGTTATCCAGGAGTTTTTTGTCTTCCCATTCATCTCTGGATGGAATGGATACCTGGAAGTTTTTTTCCAAATAGGGGTTTAGGAATAGTCCTGTGTGTTAGAAATAGTGTAGTCTATGTACTTTGGTATAGAACCAAAGAGGTTCAAAATGATGGAGTACCCCACATTGTTGTTGGTTCATTGAGATGAGGCGTCGAGTCTTATCGCTGTACTCGCTGCCACTTGTTTACTGAAGATGTCGAGGGGTGTCAGATGGAGGAGAATGTCTAACGCTGCTGAGGGTGTGGTTCTCAATGTCCCGCTTATGCAGAGACATGCAGTGCGTTGGACCCCATTGAAAACCCCATTTGCTTCCTATAGCTTTCTTGCAAAGGAAAAGAGCTGCTGTGGCTTTTTTAACTCTTTCCTGTATATTAGATTTCCAACTTAATGTTTTGTCCAATATCAGACCAAGGTATTTGGCTTCATTGGTACAAATAAGTGGTATACCTTTTATTGAAGGAGGTACAATTACTGGGATCTTGTATTTCCGTGTGAAAAGGACGAGGTCTGTTTTTTGAGGATTAATACTAAGTCCGCAGTGATCAGCCCATCTAGTGAGCATATTAAGTTCATTTTGGAGGAGGTCTCTCAGTGTATTAGGATGTTCCCCTGTGACGGCGATAGCAACATCATCGGCAACCACAACCACTCTGTAGCCTTCCCTCTCAAGGGATATTAGTAGCCCGTTAACCACTATGTTCCACAGGAGAGGGGACAGAACACCACTTTGCGGAGTGCCTCTACTGACAGACCTTTTTGTGCAAAAATCTCCCAAAGAGTTGATGATCCTGCTTTTTAGCATTAGATTAATCAACTCACAGATTGAGTATTCGACGTTTAAGGTCGTCATAGCAGAAGTGATAGCGGATGTGTCAACGTTGTTGAAAGCGCCCTCAATATCCAAGAAGGCCACCATAGTATATTCCTTTTTCTCTAGGGAGTATTTGATAGTTCTTACCAGAGTGTGCAAGGCTGTTTCTAAAGATTTCCCTTTGCAGTAAGCATGCTGAGACATTGATAGTCTCTTCTCAATGTTGTTGCGTATATGGATATCGATCAATCGTTCCAGAGTTTTGAGAATGAAAGATGATAGGCTAATAGGTCTTACGTCGTTAGGGTTGACATGCGAGCATTTGCCCGTTTTGGGAATGAAAACTACCTTTACATCTCTCTATCGCTAAGGTATATAGACCAGATTTATACAACTTTTGAAGATCATATCAATGATGGGTGAAGTTATATCAATGGTATATTGTAGCTCAGCTGGTACGATTTGATCTGGACCTGGAGATTTGTAAGGTTTGAAACTATTCAGAGCCCATGTTAATTTTTCTTTTGTAACCAGACCTTGAGGAAAAATTAAGTTAATACCCGACCCTGGACTGTTTGTCGTATTAAAGGATTGGGAGCTATCCGGGAAGTGGGTGTCTAATAGCAGGTTTAGCGTTTCTTCGCAAGAGTTAGTCCATGTGCCATCTGAGTTTTTAAGACAACCAGGCATGGTTGGATCTGTCGAGAGAATCTTCCTTATCCTTGATGACTCCGAGGATTCTTCTATGGAGTTACAGAAGGATCTCCATGAGGATCTTTTGGCTATTCCTTATAGGAGTCCCAATCTTGGGGATGTCTAGTCTTTTTTGCTCGTTTGAAAAGCCTTCTACAACCTTTCCTGAGTATATCTAGTTCAGCAGCCCACCAATATTGTTTCTTCTTTCCCCGCACTGTAATGAGGGGCAGGCAGTTTCCATGGCTTTATTGAGGGCTGCTGTAAGCTCATCGACTTTTTGATCGAGTTCAAGAGCGCACAAGGGCGGATCCGAAAGTTCTGGTTTAATCAGATTTTTCAGAGTAGCCCTATATTTTGGCCAATCTGTTTTCATATAATTCCGGAATTGGATCGGTTTTGGGGTCCCTTCAATAAGCGTGAATTGGATGTATCTATGATCGGAGAACGAGTTTACAAATACACAATTATTACAAAAAGTATTTAGGTTTAACATCCTGAATATAATGATTTGAAGTTTTGAACAAATTGATTTTGTTCTGGATGTTGGAGAATCTTCTAATTGGTGCTTTTAATTGGCTTTTTTGGTGAATTAAATGAAAACAGTTTTCATTATAAAAACGTTTCGACGATGGTTGCCACCTTCTTTAGGGGTGCGTTTATTTCCAAAATGTATTTATTTTATACATATAAATACATGTAAAGGAGTACAAAATATGGCTAACATTTGTTTGAATTTTTAGGAAAACATTAAAAATAATGAATACAATTTAAATTTCCAGCACATTCTGATGGGAAAATTTATCTGAAAAAATATCAACTGTTACATTTTGTTTGTGACCAAAGAGCAATAGAGGACGGATATGTTTTGTATGTCTTGTTTACGGTTCATATTATTTTTATTTCACATAGAAAGTTATTTTAATCGGTCGTCTTGCCCAATTGAAGATTTTGACATTTTTTGACGTTACATGGCCCCATAGAATCTAAATCGACGGGATATTATTTTTCATCGTCCATATCTCAAGAACCATTAAAGATATCGATTTTTTTATTTTATTTATTGATTTAAATATCGTAATTGCTTAACAACAGTAAGATTATAATCTTATAAAGTAGCTGTAAGCTCATATTTTTGTTTTGGAAATCAAAATCAAACTTCGAAAGGCATGTCTAGTAAGCGCGAGGCAAAATCAGATACCATATCATATCTACGTAATCCAAAAACATAACGAACGATTAAGTTGAAAGCTACATTAAGTTTATGCCGGCTTGTGAAACTGCACTTACAATAGATTTCACAACCATAAGCCAGGATAGGAATTACCAAGATTTTAACGAGAAGCAAACGAGTTTTTAATGGAGTGAAAGATTGTTCAACCCAGTACGAAGTACTAAACAAAACCTTACCAACGAGTCCATTTATATGATCATCCCAAGTCAAAAGACGATTAAAAGTCACACCAGATTCTTTGCTCTAACCACATATTCGATTGGAGCATTGCTCAGGACAATCGGTGGAAAATAAGAAAGTTCAAGAGATTTTCTATTAATTACAAGACATTTTGATTTTTTGAGTTTAACATAAGTCCGTTTGACAAAGACTAATTTGAAAATCTCTTCAGGTCTTCATTGACGCAAAAACCTCCATGTTCTATAAGGCCAAGTGGACAGCTGAAGTAAAGCTGAACGTCATCAGCATACAAGTGAGAGCTGCAATTAACTAATGAAGATGGAAGTTCATTTACATAAGCAGAAAACAAGAGAGGACCCAGTATGGAACCTTGTGGTACACCAGTGGCATTCGGCAAAAAATTTGACAGGGTAAGATAGATAAAAAAAAATATTTAGTTGGACTATATGAAAAATTTTAATTTTGCATGAGCTTTCTACATTGATTGACAAGATTAACGAAATCGAAAGCCTTCGAAAAATCTAACATAACTAGAAACGTAACCTCGTGTTTAATGCTTTTTTAATGTCATCAGTAACGTTTAAATGTGCGGTAACACAGCTGTGTTTCTTCCGAAATCTAGATTGATAAGGGCTGGGCAGTGAGTTAGTAGGAAGAAAGAAGTTAATTTGCTTTTGAAGGATCCTTCCAAAAACTTTGGACAAAAATGGCAATACCGAAATAGGTCGAAATTCATCTCTTTTAGCGTTTTTGGAAAGTATGTGGCGAACCCTACTTTCTAATTTCTAAACTAAAAATAATTTTGTTTAAACTATACAACTGAATATAAAAGAAATGTACTAGAGTAGTAAATGCCGGAAGGCTAATAGACATTTTAAAATGTTAAGATTTAATTTAACTTTCTTCTCTTGGCTGACCTCGTGTGATACACACGTCTCATAATCGTCTAAAGGTACTCTACTAATAATCTCCACAATTGGTGACCCCGACGTGATCCTTTATTTCTTAAAAATTGAATAAAGATGACTGGAACCCAGGAACAGAAGCAACCTGATGGCTCATTCAATCCACCACTTCCTCCGACTATTTCAGCGAATTCTTCTTCCGCTGACACTAATGCTGAAATAGCATCTAATATTGCCATACGTATTCCACCGTTTTGGCATGAAAAACCCCAAATATGGTTTGCACAAATAGAGGCTCAATTTCAGTCCAGAAAAATAACTGGAGATTCATCGAAATTCAATGCGATAATTGGAGCAATCGAATCTCAAGTCCTAACACAGGTTTCGGATGCTGTTTTAAATCCCCCTAGAGATAATAAATATGAAAATCTTAAAACGCAAATCATAGAAAGATTTGAAGACTCCGAGCAGCGCAAAATTAAAAAACTTCTGTCTGAAGTTGATTTAGGAGACAAGAGGCCATCCCAACTCTTGAACGAATTACGTGAACTTGGTGGAAATCAAATTAACGCAGAGTTTCTAAAATCCCTTTGGTTACAGAGACTTCCTCCGCAGGTACGTGCTATATTACAGGCATCCAGTGAAGAGCTTGCAGCATTGTCTAAACTTGCGGACAAAGTAATGGAAATTGGTGAGTTCTCAAGTACAATCGCACTAACTACTACACAACGTGCTAAAAATGAATTAACCTCTTCATCTGCAACAAATACGTCACTTTCTTTGCAAGAGCAAGTACAACAACTTAGCTTTCAGATGCAAGAGCTTATGAAAGTTTCAAGAGGTAGAGACAATTTTGATCGCCGTAGCAGTCGGAGTGCACATCGTTCAAGTACACCGCGCTCATACTCTCGTGAACGAAATAAAAATGACACCATTTGCTGGTTTCATAAAAAATTTGGTATAAAAGCCAGAAACTGTCGTGAGCCATGCTCTTTCAAACGTCATCCAAAAAACTAATAAGCGATACGTTGCCCAATGTTCCCACAAAACAACGCATTGGACAACAAATTTACAGATTAGTTGTTTACGACTCGACAAGCAAAAACAATTTTCTCATCGACAGCGGAGCTGATGTCTCCGTTATACAACCTTCGTACAAAGATCGATTTTCTCCATCGAAAACAACTTTATTTGCAGCCAACGGTAGTGTCATAAAAACGTATGGAGAGAAAAATTTAATCATCAATTTGGGTTTAAGACGAGCATTTAACTGGACTTTTCTAATCGCAGACGTCACACGAGCAATAATAGGAGCTGATTTTATTCGTAAGTTTGGACTCCTCATCGATCTTAAAGGTAACCGTTTAATTGACAGCACAACTCAACTTAAAGTTAAAGCGAATACAACACCAGTGAACGTCACAGAGGTAACTATAAAATCATTCGATACTACTCAACCGTTTGCCCATATTTTGGCAGATTTCCAAGAGCTTGTTCATATGAATAGGAATCCGAGTAACACCACAGGAATCACGCATCATATTGAAACTACAGGTGCACCAGTGTTTGCTCGTCCACGTCGCCTCGATGCAGAAAAATACAAAGCTGCGCAATCAGAATTCAGGTATTTGATGGAAAAAGGTATTTGTCGACCTTCGAAAAGTAATTGGTCCAGCCCTTTACATATGGTAAAGAAAGCAAACGGAGAATGGCGCATTTGTGGCGATTACCGTGCTTTAAATGCAAATACAAAACCTGACCGATATCCTATACCTTTCATCCAGGATTTTTCCAACATATTGCACGGTCGAAAAGTGTTCTCTAAGATTGATTTGCAAAAAGCTTTCCATCAAATACCTGTCGAACCTTCAGATATTCCGAAGACTGGGCCATAAAATCAATGGTGATGGTATAAAGCCTCTTCTCAGTAAGGTAAAAGTTATTCAAGATTTCGCTAAACCTAAATTGGCGAAGGAATTGAAAAGATTCCTAGCCATGCTTAACTTTTACAGGCGTTTCTTGCCACGTGCGATCGACAAACAGATGATACTTCAAGCACTCATTATCGGAAATAAAAAAAACGACACATCTATCATCAAGTGGACAGCTGAAGCTGAGCTTGCTTTTGAGCAATGTAAATCTGATTTGGTAAAAGCAACACTATTGTCACACCCAGTCATCAATGCGGAAATATTTCTCAGCACGGACGCTTCTGACTTATCTATTGGTGCTGCCCTGCACCAAGTCGTGGATAATGTCACATACCCACTAGGATTCTTTTCTAAAAAATTGACAGATTCTCAACAAAAGCAAAGTACGTACGATAGAGAGCTGCTGGCTGTTTACGAAGCTGTGAAACATTTTCGCCATCAAATTGAGGGTCGTCATTTCTACATACAGACTGACCATAAGCCATTAATGTTCGCGTTTAAACAAAAAGCTGAAAAAGCATCACCTCGTCGTCTTAGGCAGCTTGACTTTATCGCTCAATTCACCACCGACATCAGGTACATAAAGGGGGAAGATAACTCTGTCGCAGATATGTTGTCCAGAATAACAGAATTTTCAAAATTCTCTATCGTCGATTCGCGTACTATTGCAGATGAACAAACAAAAGACACAAAATTCTTAAATTCTTTAAAAGAAGGTACATTTCCATCTACTTCTTTATTAATCAAGTCTTTTTCCATTCCAGAGAGTCAATCACTGCTCTACTGCGATGTATCATCTAACAGAATACGACCTGTTATTCCGCCTGTTTTACGAACTCCTGTCATCGAGCATCTCCACAGCCTCTCACATCCAGGCAGGAAAGCTACAACAAAACTCATCCAGGAACGCTTCGTATGGCCCGGGATGCGAAAAGATATCGCAGCTGCTGTCAAGACTTGCGTATCGTGTCAAAAAAGCAAAGTGCTGCGGCATAATAAAACACCTTTTGGCTCGTATTCACCACCGTTGTCACGATTTGACCATGTTAATATCGATCTGGTCGGACCTCTGCCAACTTCGCAAGGATGCCGTTATATACTTACATGCGTCGACAGATATTCGAGATGGCCGGAAGCATTTCCCATTGCAGATATGACAGCGGAAACTGTATCGAAGGCATTCATTTCTGGACGGATTTCGCGCTTTAGTGTACCTTTGCGAGTTACTACAGATTTAGGACGTCAATTCGAGAGTAATGTTTTTAAGGAAGTCACCCAATTTTACGGCATAAAACACCTCAAAACTACACCCTATCATCCGCAGTGTAATGGCATCATAGAACGTTGGCATAGATCCCTAAAAGCTGCTATTCGTTGTCACAAAACACAGGACTGGACAAGAGTTTTACCATCGATTCTCTTAGGACTCAGATCTACGTTTAAAGAAGACATCAAATCAACACCCGCAGAGATGTTATATGGTGCTACAATACGCTTGCCAGGTGATTTTTTTGGTGATCAACGAACATTTAAAGATGAGACCGAGTTTGTTAAAGATCTTCGAAGTTCCATGTCAAAGGTTCGTCCAACATCGACATCATGTCACGATACAGCCAACGTCTTTATCCAGCCTAGTTTAATGAACGCTGATCATGTTTTCATTCGAAATGATGCTGTTAATTCTCCTCTCCAGCAACCATACGATGGACCTTATGAGGTTCTAAGCAGACACGATAAATACTTTAAGGTTAGGATTAAAAACCGAACATCAAAAATATCACTCGACCGTCTTAAAACAGCATTTCTTCCTCTTCAATCAACTGGAAGCAACTCAACTTTTGAAGCAAATCCACCTGTTACAAAAAACGTTCCACAAGAATCAACTTATACAACCAGATTTGGTAGACAAGTAAGAATACGTAAACCCAATTAAATTTTCAATTTTTTTAATTATGAATCAAATTTTCAATTAACTTTATTATGAATTTGATCTATAATACTTAAGTTAATTTGAGGGGGAGTAATGTGGCGAACCCTACTTTCTAATTTCTAAACTAAAAATAATTTTGTTTAAACTATACAACTGAATATAAAAGAAATGTACTAGAGTAGTAAATGCCGGAAGGCTAATAGACATTTTAAAATGTTAAGATTTAATTTAACTTTCTTCTCTTGGCTGACCTCGTGTGATACACACGTCTCATAATCGTCTAAAGGTACTCTACTAATAATCTCCACAAGTGGAATGATTTTAGCAAATTTTCATGACTCAGGGTATATCGTCATATCGAGGAAGCAAAAGTGATAAGGCATAAAACTGAACCATCATCATCAGTATCTACTGCAGAAAACGCATAAATAGGCTGATTACTGTCAGTAAAAGAAATTGAAGAAAATGAAGGCCAAATTTGTGGTACCTGTGGCGGTGGAGAAAAAATTAATTTTCCATTCAGTTTATTGCCATCAATGGCCTTAACAGCACCAAATTTCAAATACATTTTGTTGTACAGGTAATATCATATAAAGATGCAAGAAATGAGTTCCAAGAAATTAAGTGGGTGTTTTTTTTTACCATAGCATTTAAAAAAAAAAAATATATATTTTGTTTGGCACAAGATATCTCACAAACCCATAACACTAGCGACTTTAGTTAATGTATATTATACAATGAAACTAGTATCATTTTAAAACAAAAATCAATTGACGGATTTTTATAAATCAAAAAAACTGAAGAAAAATATTTGTCACTGGGATATTTTAAATCCAAAATGCAACGAGGAATAAGGTTTTTGACATCTGATAAGATTTTGGAAATAAAAATCGAAATAACGATGAATAAATGAAGGTAAACAAAATCTTGTGAATAAATGAAGGAATAAAACAGTTTTAAAACCAAAATTTAATTTATCATATGCAAAATAATGTTTCTAATTTTTTGTTAGTTCCTAGAAAAATTTAATTGACTTTGATATTGACTTCAAATGTTCTCATCTCATACAAAATGTATATCCAGTATATAGCGTTTGGATTAATGCTTCTCCGTTGCAAGAATTTGTACTCTTTCAAAGCTTGGCTGTGCATGTCTTTTCAGAGCTTTTCAAGTGAATGTCTAAATTGTGGTTCTTCTTTGTCGTAGAAGTCTTTATGTTGTGCCAATGCAGTTTGCTAAAAAAGTTTGGATTGCATGTTCATGTCCCTTGCAGTCTATTTTAAAGTGATGTGAATTATATTTTTCTGTTGCGTCTTGAAAGGTACGTCAGCATCTTAGTGATGAGTGCGGAACCCCACGGCGGAGTGATATATTTTTGGCCGCTCAACGCAAAGGCTTTATTTATCAAGTTGAAACTAAAGTCTTTGCTGAACACAACATCCGACCAATTGGAAAGTACTACAACATCCAGATCCTGACTATCTTGAAAGAAAACATCTCCAAACTCCAATTGATTTTATAACTTTAGAAGGTTGAAAAGTATCATTAGCAAAGTTTAAAGGGCAACAATAGAATGTTATAATAGTGTGGTTCGGATCTCAGTCTTTTTTTAACACATTTGAGATCAAAATTTGGACTTACCACGAAATTTCAATAACCATAATCTTCAAAGCAAAAATCAAATGTACAACAATCGTGAAAACAAAAATCTAGAATATATTTTATT
The DNA here is from genome assembly GCF_945859685.1 of Eupeodes corollae. Classification (NCBI taxonomy): domain Eukaryota; kingdom Metazoa; phylum Arthropoda; class Insecta; order Diptera; family Syrphidae; genus Eupeodes; species Eupeodes corollae. The sequence continues at coordinate 60,198,894 of NC_079149.1, read as the reverse complement.
TTGAGAAAAAGATTTAAACCATTTTCTTAAAATTGAATGTGCTTATTCTTGATTTTTGCTTTTGTGCTCACGATTTTTAAACTCGTACTAGCCAAGCCGACAAATGCCGTGAATTTTTCAACTCATTGAGCTATCAATTTATCTTATTTTTTTTATTCAAGTGGCATAAAAGATGTCTAAGTAGAAAGGTCTTTACATGTTATTTAAGTTTTTTGGCTCAGGAATTAGTAAATTTAAAAAAAAAATCAGAAGAGTAAGAAAACTAAAATCTGGCGGTACACAGCCAAAGAATATAATAATAAGAAAATAGAGTGTATTGGATACTTAAAAAGCTTTTTTTACAACTCTAAGTTTTGTTTGCTTTAATTGTTATATTTTATGTTTTTAATTCTTATATATAAAAAATTAAATATTTTCTTATGTTCCATCCGTTTAATTACTGAAAATGTGTTCTTATTTATCGGAGAAGATAAATTGTTTAACTAGCTGCTGTGTTTTGCTTAAGCTGAATTCTTTAAAAAGGTAAAAACAGTGTTTTGAATTAACAATTCAAATAATTCGAGATTTTGTCATTCGAAATTTTAACAATTATTGAACATTTTTCCTTCGAGAAAGTATTGCGATAATGGTATAATTTCAGACTTCGATGCAAGTATGAATTTTTCAATCATATTTTAGTTTAGCTGGTGTCGTTGTTATCAGTTATCAACTACCTCAAAGTTATAGCTGTCCATGGTGACGTTTTGTCGCAATACTCAAAAACGCTCCACTGAAATCACGCTTTGATCTTCCAATTATGTCGATATCATCTGCGTTTTCGAGTAATAGTATGAACATTCAGAACGATATTGAAGAAGTTGCATGGCAGTGCATCGCCTTGTCTTAAACCTTTTTTGACAATAAATGCATCGGTGAGATCTTATCCGACCTTGATAGAACAGCGTGCATTCTCAATCGTCATTCTGCACAAACAGACAAGTATGACAGGGATGCCAAAACTAGATATTTCTCTGTAGAGCTCTTCCCCATAGACGCTGTAATACGCGGCTTTAAAATCGATAAAGAGAAGGTAGGTATCGATTTGAAGTTTCTGGGTTTTTTCCAAGATCTGCCGTAGTGTGATATTTGGTCGATAGTGAACTTTCTTGGTCTGAAGCCACACTGATAAGGATCTATCAGGTTATTGACGAACGGCTTCAGACGTTCACATAATACGGCAGAAAGGATCTTATATGCAATGTTAAGGAGACTGATGCATCTGTAGTAGTTGGCGCAATTTAGGCAGAATTGTTGATCTGCGTCGTCTAGGTTGAGCTGTTCTATTTCTCTTACAGCGGAATTCGGTTCGTCATTGCCATTATATAATTTGGAGAAGTGGTCTTTCCATATTCTCAACATAGACTGCGGTTTTACTACGATGTTATTCTGATCGTTCTTACAGTCTTCGGTTTGTGGCTGGTACCCTTGGGACGTTTTTTTTTTACCTTTTGGTAATATTTACGAACCTCCTTCCTGTTGTGACATGCCTCTATCTGCTCGATCGGGCGCTTCTCATGCTCTCTTTTTTCCATCTAAGAAACCGCTGCGTGCGCTTACCGGCATTCTTTTTCAAACCAGCGGTTTTGCTGTGGTTGCCGTGTGAAACCTAGCACTTCAGAGGCAGCATGGCAATGTTGCAACTGGTTTGCAATGCTTAATGCAGGCAGCAAAGGACTTCTTAAGAGGTTATTAGAGACTCAATTGGAAAGGGACATGGCAGTCTCTTGCGTTTGTAGCCGTCTTAGGTCGAAACTACTCACAGTACTTCCTTATTTTGGCTTGGATCGGGATATCCGTAGCCATATCTTGGTTACAACGAGGTAGTAGTCCGAGTCAATCTTAGCCCCTCGGAATGTTTGGACATCCTGTATACTGGAGAAGTGCCATGCTTCGATCGCAATGTGATCAAGCATGGCACTAGTAAGCAGCGAAATCGATAAGCCTGAATACGTTGTCGGAGGTGGTGAAGATACAGCCTCTTCTGATTGTGCCACCAAAGATGTCTTCTCTTCCTACCTTGGCGTTAAAATCTCCTAATATAATTTTTATGGCATAGCCAGAGCACTGCTCATGTGTCTTGTCCATTAGCTCGAAGAATATGTCTCTGGTGTCTTCATCTTTCTTCTCTGTTGGGGCATGCGCGTATATAAGGCGTATGTTGGCGAATTTAGCCTTGATGCGGATTGTGGTGATGCGCTCGCTCACACTGTTAAAACTTTGCCTGAGTCTAGTTCCAACAACAAATCCACACCCAGATAGACACTATCTTTGTTCTCTGTAGCAGTGGAAGTAGTATACATCGCAGTCTTTTAGTTTGCGTCTGTCCGGTCCATCCCATCGCACTTCTTGAATGGGCGTAATATCTGCCTTGCAGCAGTTAAGAGATCCCGCTAATTGTTCTCCTGCACGTGGTCTTTTAAGGGACCTAACATTCCACGTACAGATCCGAACTTCGTTGTCCTTATTTCGTTTGTGTGGGTTTCTGAGTAAATCCGTCCGTATCCGAATTGGTATAATTAAGTTAATTTGCACATGTATTACCCGTGGCATGGGTTTTATCCCTGCCTGTGCCATCAACAGTTTCTTTCAAGGGTGCTGCCTCTTGCGAGGAATAGATAAATCCTTCAAGATTAAATCTTGCCACAAAAAGTGCTTTCTCAAATTAGCAGTTCGGATTTGGCATAAAACTCTAGGTCCTCTCCATCCATGACAACAGCAATCGCACACAATAATGTTTGGGAGTTGTAAGTTAATAGGCCTTACTGCTCAACAGACTGTTGCGCCACCTTATTTTTAATTTCCACATTAATGAGTTATAACTAATCAATTAAGTCTAAAATTCAACATGGCAGTAAGTAGAATAATTGTTTTTGAAAAAAGGGTGGTTTAACCATAGCTCATTAAGAAATAAAATAGAACAATCACGATATTGAAAAATTTACAAAAACACAGAACAAAGAGGTATGTATTGAATAGAAATATAACCCCCTGCTTGACTACTTTATAGGGGTTAGGGTAGATTCAAGGTTGGGTGCATGCATGTTTCTTTAACATTAAAACTATTTCATTGGACATTCTTTGAATAAAAACTTGCACCTACCCCGAAACCTATTTCGTGACCAAGCTGTGGGGTTATATAAAGGGTGTCCCAAAATTAACGCAAGATTTGAATTAAATAGAAAACGCCGTTTTTAGTCTTTTGATAGTTATATTTTTATTGACTCGTAAAGTACATATAGGATAGGGTTATGTATGGAATAACACATCGGACAAATGGCCTCCACGGCTTTGCATGCACATGCGCACTCTTTTGTTGAAATTTTCCACGACCATTCTGCATAAATGTGGCTGAATTTCGTTGATGCAGCGTTGAATCTCCTCCTTTAATGCACGGGTGGTTGTGAGCTTGTTGACATAGACTTGTGATTTCAAATAACCCCATAAAAGAAGTCTAATGGTGTTAAATCACACGATCTAGGAGGCCAATTTCGATCACCGAAACGAGAGAGTACACGACCTGGAAATGTCTCATGCAGTAATTGAATTGTTTTACGGGCTGTATAACATGTGGCACCGTCTTGTTGAAACCACATATTGGACACATCAATATCATCCAATTTTGGCAGAAAGAACTGTGTAATCATGTCGCGATATCGAGCACCAGTAACAGTCACTGCTTGACCAGCATCATTTTCAAAAAAATATGGCCCAATTATGCCTCCAGCCCAAAATCCACACCATACAGTCACGCGTTGTGGATGCATTTGTTTTTCGACAGTCACATGTGGGTTCTCCGAACCCCAAATGCGGCAATTTTGGCGATTGACAAAGCCATCAAGATGAAAATGTGCTTCATCGCTTAGGATGATTTTGCTCGAAAAATCAGGGTCCATTTGTTGATGTTCAGTAATCCATTCAACGAACTCTCTTCTCTGTCCATGGTCATTAGGCTTCAATTGTTGTGTTAATTGAATTTTGTAAGCATGAAGACACAGATATTTGGTGAGTATACGATGCAGAGAGGTTCTTGAAATTTGCAATTCTTGTCCACGAAGTCGAGTTGAGGTTCCTGGATTGTCAGCAACACTCTCACGCACTGCTTCGACATTCACATTTGAACGGCTTGTTTTTGGACGACCAGTGTGTTTGGCGTCTCCAACGGATCCAGTCTCCATGAATTTTTCAATTAATCTCTTCACAGTTGACGAAGTTAAAACACTATTCCAACCATATTTTGTATGAAATTTTCGAACTGCAGCCGCCAAGGTTTCACTATTTTTGAAATATTCTTTAATAATGAAGACACGTTGTTCTATCGTGTAACGCTCCATTTTTAATAACCCTATACTGTTAGCTGTCAAATTCCTTTTTTTTCAGGGTTGCCAACACTTCACTGCACAAATGGCGGCAAATTCAAATCTTGCGCTAATTTTGGGACACCCTTTACATACCTCATGTCATCGGTATACAAAGTTTTTTATTTAACATTTTTACCTTTTACGATATAGTTTTTACTCTTTTTTTTGAAAAATGAGCGTAACACTACGTCTTCATCGGTTCCGCCGCTCTTTTCCAATGACACTCCCTATGTAATCTGCTGTTCGATACTGCCAGTAAGTTCAAATCTGATATTCACAAAATAAACCAGCGTGCCCCAGCTGCAGCGGTCTCCGACTTTTTGTCTGAAACTTCTAACCCACTAAATTGTTTCGCGGATGACAGTACTCTCAGCTTTTCATATACGTTTTTAGATTCTCATCCTTGTTATTCGGATGTGTACTAACGACGAAAGCGTATGATAAGCTCATTAAGTTTTGATCTTGCTAGCATTGTACTATGGGGAATCAAAAACCGTGTAGAATTTAATGCTTCGAAATCTCAATGCAGTCTACTGTCGCAAAAGCGTAACCCTCCCCCACTATCCATGAGTGGTACTTGCATCGAGGAGACTTAACAGCTATCAGTCCTAGGTATGTGCATTACAAACCACTTGTTCTGGAGTGATCACATATTTGACATCGCCAAAAATGCTGCTAAGTGTTTAGGTTTTCTCCGACGATGCAAGAAGTTTTTTACCCCTTCTTATCTGGCTATAATTTATAAAGCCTATATTAGTTCAAAACTTGAGTACAATTCCCATAATTGTGCAGGTGCTCCTATAACCCACTTGAGCCTCTTGGACAGAATTCAAAAGAGATATCTAATAAAGATAGGTGACCGTTGTCTATATGAAACTTTCGCATCTCTCGAGCACCATCGTAAGATTTCAAGTCGCTCATGATTGTATCGCTTCTTCGATAAGCAATGCTTATGCAGTTATACATTCCTCCCCTCAAACAAATCAACCGTAATACTCGTTCTTTTAGAAATGCCCATCAGTTCGGCCTTGAACCCAATTTCGGACTTACTCTAAAGTACAGAGATTCTTTTTTTAGGCGCACTAATGTGGAATGCTTTACCAGACTCAATATTTCCCACTCATTACAATGTGCAGGCATTCAAAACCAATGAGCATCGGTATCTCCTTTTAAATCCTTTCCTCCTTTCCTAATTACTCGAACTGTTGTTTGATGTTTTTAAAACAGTAACAAGGCTTATAGCCTACAAAAATTGGGCTCTAAGACCCAATGGAGTGATTTAAAGGTAGATGAGCTATAAAGCCCACATTTTAGTAGGTCTTAGTGTCCTGAGCCTTAGGGGCAAACAGGAATAACTACCAAACTAATGAAGTGTGTTTGCCTTTCTTTTTCACAACAAATTTTATACTACAGAGAAGCAACAGCCTAGTCACTGATAAAGCCTCGGTTCCCATCGATCACCGAAATCAAGCATCAGTGAGCGTGGTTAGTAGATAGATGGTGGACCGTCTCGAAACCTACCGCGTGCTGTTGTCGTGTGTTCTTTCTATCTGTTATTCTTTCTCTTCTGTCTTGTATTAATGTCTTGTGTTGTTATCACCTTAAATAGTAAAGTCGCTCAAGGTGCTGTGTTCTCTACTCTGTACATTTATGTACTGAGTAGTATGAAATGTAATGTAATGTATACTACATACGAGTAGTTCGTTTTCTGTTCTCTTCAGAGAACTTTTATCATTGAATCATTTTCAGCAATTAGTCTTATGTTTATCTTAACAGGAATTGTTGTTTTGAATTGAGAACAATTTTCATGAATATCTTGCAACTTCTGCGTTTTTTTCATAAACAAAATAAAACACTTTTTGATGCGATTTGATGCCAAAGACGTCTTAAGCCTATTTGTCTATAATTTAAAAACGTTTTTAATATTAACGTGAATTGTGTCTACAAGCTAATAAAGTGGTTCGTGATTTGTTTAATCTAAATTATTAAATAATTTCATCACTTTATTAAGCCAAACATTTCATCTCAAAAAGTAGACTTGGAAATTGGTAAGCTTTTTGGTGAGATTCGACATCTTTGGACTATCTTTTTGTGGGGGTATGTTTTAAAATTATCGCAGACATGTCTTCAAAAGTAAAAAAAATTACTCTAATAATATCGATTAATAATTAAACTTAATGTCTTTTTATTCAACTTTCCAAAAAAAGGTTCTAAATTAGAAAACTTGTTAAAAAAAAGCAATTTTTATGTTAATAATTTAACTAAAATCAGTTAAGTCGTTTTCCATGAAAGAAATAGTACAAAGGTAAGTAAGAGAGAACGACACAAAGTTGTCAATTTTAGTTTTTAAAAAATCAATATTTTTGAAAACTAAGAACAAGTGTAGTGAGATATTCTTAAAATGTTTAGCCCGGAATTTAAAGAAATTCGACACAATTGTTTAAAATGAAGAGTTCGATTAATTATGATTATGATTAATGATTTACAAGATTTGCCATTCTTCTACTATTTCAATAGAAATCGAAAAATAGTCGACTATACATTTCGAAAGTTCTATTTACTAATTAAATATGATTAGACAAACCATTTGTATCGGGACAAATAGCAGCATAATAGTGACAGTTTTATAAAACGATTTCTATTCCAAATTTCAGCTGCTGGTTGCATTTAAAACTTGTATGGATATTTTAGAAACCAACAGGAAACAGAGACACATATTCCATGCTTTTAAAACTTCGCTTATTACCTCATTTGCATTTGTCGCTTTCTTCTTTTCTTTTTATCTTCCAAATCTTGTACATTTCTTAAAATAATAAAATACAAATGATGAAACAAAAATGTTAACATTCATTTATAAAGTGAAAATATCTACAAATAAAAACACACAGCGCAAAATAACAAAACTAAAACCACATTTCTACTCTATTACACATCATCATCATAATCATCATCATCATCATCCACAACGTGCAATCAAAAATTTTCTAAACTATTAGGCCTGGAAATACAACACTTACCCACAACTTGACCAAGCAGCATGTTCACCATAACTCATATTGATGACATCTACCTTCCTTCCAGTTTCACACAATTCCATGACTTTCATCATGGCACGCACCAATGCGGTACCAGTTTCCATTGAGCCTAAACGTCCATCGCCCAATGTCAACGATACGATTTTGGCATTGGGTGCAACACCATTCACATCCTTCGAATCATGATTACCGCTGGCTATTGAAGCGACATGTGTTCCATGGGGAGCTGAAAATATAAAATATACCAAGATGAGTATCATGCATAACTAAAATGTATACTTTCGATTCAATTCGTTTCGACCAAAGAAATCAAATATGATTCCATATAAATGCACAAAAAGGTAACCACACCAACTGAGCTGAGCAGACATTGATTTATTAATACATTTTTTTTTTAGTTTAGTCAACATTAGAGATGTCCTAACTGATAACGAGCAGAGCCGATTGATTGACATATACTCCTCGAACAGAGTTATAGAAGTACCTACATTTGGAAGTATCCTTTTCTATTGAAAAAGATATGGCTTCTGTGATATTGTCCGAATGTCACAATACAGCAGTTGTATGCAAATTGTTGTATATTTGATTGATATTTGAATGCAAATCAAATCAAAAAGTCACTCAACTATGAGATCTGTATATGAATAAAATTTGTTGAATTGAGACCCGATATCCTTCAAAGTTAGTTTTTGTGAGTGCGTTATTTGAATACATTTTTTTTAAGTTTATACTTTTTTGAATATCAGATAAAATGTAAATATAAATGGAAATTGAACTTAGGAATATTCTATACACTTTAGTTATGTCCTCAAAGTTAAACCACAACATATGGACATGACATAAAGGTGAACAAGGCCGTAAAATGGTCAACTGCAGACATTCAATTGTCGAACTGAAATTTTGTATGAATTTTGAAAATAAATGAAATAACATACGTTTTTACTGACTGTCCGTCCAATATTGTTGGGTTTATGGAAAAGATTGATTTATAAAATAACTAAGCCAACTTCTTTATGTTCACGTAGTTTTGCAAAAAAAAATTGATATGGCAAGAAATAAAACAATAGTTGTCTCTTGTTTTACTAAAACCATTCAATCATATTTTATATATAATCATATTTCTATTTTTAGTAGACAATCATTTGACAGATGTTATGCATAATTTTTCCAGATGTTAAAACTTTTATTAAAATTAATGACAAATTGGAGTACAATCCCCCACTTGAATAGGACACTCTGTATAATTTATTTGCAATTGCTCATAACAAGAAGGAGATCTTCAAATGGTAGACATGTGCATTCTAGAGGATACAAGCGTCTCTGTCTATCATTTCCTACCCGTCGTGAACATCGCGCCTAGTACCTCAACTGGAGATTCGGTTCCAACCCCAGTAGAAAGTTGTTGGGGGTAGTAAACGAGAGAGAGGGGAGAGGTGTTTCCACTAAGGCACTTCTCCTTATCCAGACGGAAGCGGAGAAATTCCCGAGATGAAATCGACGGTGGCGTCTACAGTTCTAGTAAGGCTAAACTACTTACACCTTATAGGGCTTCTACGACTTCTTCGGCAGGCCTATAAGGAGCGGATTATCCGTCTCCCTTTCCTTGGAGTTAAACTACTTACACCTTATAGGACTTCTACGACTTCTTCGGCAGGCCTATAAGGAGCGGATTATCCGGCTCCATGTCTTGGAGTTATACTAATTATCTGGCCCTCCAGGTTGAGGGTTGTGCCGTCGGGGTGACTTACTGGCCACTTAAAAGTCTCCTAGTTACGCAGCACCAACAAGCCTCGGATACGGACGGATTAACTGTTGACAACCTATGCGAACGAATGAAGGACAACGAACGGATATGCACGTGTAATGGCTTTGTCATTGGAGCCAGACTTAGGCAACAAGTCTTGAGATATAGGTGCATCAAGGAGCGCTTCATGCCCACACACATCAAGGCCTAATTTGGCAACATTAGCCTGATATGCACCTTCCGGTTTCCAGACCCAAGGCGAAATGATGGAGATGCTGGGAGAAGGCACAACGTCGAGCGGCTACAATCAAGAGATCACCAAATCCTTCTCCGACCGAGTTACAAGTAACCTCTCTCGAAGTTCTCTGCCGCCAACACAATGTATCAAAAGCCAGTGCCAACATTGCCAAGATACAATCAGAGAAGCCACCTCTGACGTGCTAGGTTTCAAGCAACCACCAACAAGGAAGCCCTTGTTTGATGAGGAATGTCAGCAGGCAAATGCAGCCAAACAACAGGCACGCAAAACGGCATTGCATAAAAGAACGGGAGATTCTCATAAGCTCTATATACAGAAGAGGCGAGACGAACACCGATTTCTCAGAAGGAAAAAGAGAAAGCATGAGAAGCGTCCGGTCGAAGATGTTGAGAGGTTTCAAAGTACGAATGAAGTTCGAAAGTTTAATGAACAGGTGAACCGAAATTTACAGGTACATAAACCTAGAACCGAAGGCTGCAAAGACGAAAGTGGAAACATCATAGTAAAACCGCAGTCAATGCTGAGCATATGGAAGGACCACTTCTGCAGACTGTACAACGGCGACGACGAACCGAATTCCGCTGTCAGGCAGAATGATCCATTCAACATAGACGACGAAACCCAACAATCCCGTCCTCCCGATTTAGACGAAGTAACGATTGCAATATCTAAGTCAAGGTCTAACAAAGCCGCTGGAGCAGCTCTTTAAAGCACCTGGAGATAAGTTGGTTTGGAGCATGCACCAACTTATCTGTAAGATATGGTCAAAAGAAAGCATGCTCGATGAATGGAACCTCAGTATTGTTTGCCCGATCCTGAAAAAATGAGACCCTCTAAACTGCACCAACTATAGAGGAATCAGTCTACTTAACATCACCTATAAAATCTTTTATGCCGTAATTTGTGAACGTCTAAAGTCCATCGTCAACAACCTGATAGGTCCTTAATAGTGGGGTTTTAGACCAGGAAAGTCCACAGTCAATCAAATATTCACATTATGGCAGATCCTGGAAAAAACCCAAAAACACCAAATCGACACCTACCATCTTTTCATCGATTCCAAGGCCGCATATGACAGAATCTACAGGGACGAGCCGTATAGAGCCATGTCTAGTGTTGGCAAACCTGCCAAACTCGTCCGTTTGTGCAGGATGACCATGGAGAATTTACGATACTTTATAAAGGTTGGAAACAACTTAACAGAACCTTTCGATGTCAAAAAAGGTTTTGGACAGGGTGATGCGCTGTCATGCGATTTTTTTAAAATAGTACTTGAAAGAATAGTGCAGAGCCCACACGTCAACACTAGAGGCACTATCTTTTAAAAGTCTGTCCAATTACTAGCATATGCTGATGACATTCACATAATCTGAAGAACTCAGCGTGATGTCAATGGGGCTTTTGTGAGTATTGAGGCAGCGGAGCCAAAAATGGGATTAACGGTTAATGAGGGCAAAACAAAGTACATGCTGTCGTCAAGAAAGGACCTACAACACCGACGTCTCGGTCCAAACGTCACCATCGACAGACGTAACTTTGAGGTAGTCAAGGACTTCGTCTACCTACGCTCCGCTATAAACGCAGAAAACAACACCAGCGCTGAGATAAAACGCAGAATAAATCTTGCTTACCGCTTTTTCTTGGGCTAAGAAAGCAATTGAGTGGTAAATTCCTCTCTCGAGGGACCAAAGTGTTGCTATATAAGACCCTTATGGCTGAATCACAAACACGCTTCAGCTTCGGCTTCGTCTACGTTACTGTGGGTCTGCTTTGAATGACATTTCTATTATTTCATCCCTCCAAAGAGCAAATATTTTGTTTGTTGACATTTTTTTACAGCTGTTGAGCTGTCAGACAAGGCAAATGTTCAGATAATTGAACTAGAGCTTCCGTTTGCAGTCACATTACATTACATTACGTTCTTTTCCTTACGATTCTCAAACAAAACGTGAGGTTGAAGCTCCATTGTGATAGCATGCATTGAATTCCTATGGCTGAACTCGTAAACGTCAGGTGAAGCCGAAGCTAATGCGTGTTTGTGATTTAGCCATTATCATCCCCGTCCTGCTATACGGTGCAGAAGCATGGACTATGACAAAAGCGGATGAAAGCAGCTTGGGTCGGTTAGAGAGAAAAGTTCTTCGTGTGATCTAGGGTCCCGTATGCATCGAAAGGGAGTGATGGAAACCAATGCTCTGGCCCGGAAAATCTTCAAATCTACACCCACAGGACAGCGCAGTAGAGGAAGACCGCATATCAGGTGGCGCTCACAAGTGGAAAGTGACCTCACCCAACTTGGAGCTAGATGGAGAAGTGTATTGGGTAAGGCCCTAGTTCACACAGGACGCCACCTTAATTAAGTAAGTAACATACCAAATTCATAGAGTTTACACTTAAATTGTATCGAGGATTATTTCTTATTGATAGATATCTATTTCTAATAAAAAACACCCTCAAGACTTTGAAATAGTATAGATATCTTAAAGGAATAACTTTTAACTCCTGAAATAAATTTAAACTATTTTCAAAGCGATTTTTGTTTACAAATAATTCTTATTACATGTTTTTGAAGAACAAGAAGCGGATTGATTTTATTTTTATTAGACCCTCCCTAACAAGTTATTCCATACTGAATTGTATAGAACTGTCTAGAGCAACATAGTAAATAATTTTTTAATGATAATGTATGTTCGGACTAATTCATTTTACTATCAAGTAGGACATCAAGGTATTTAAAGGTATTCACAAATTCTACCTAAAAGCAATGAGTTGAACAGGGCTCTCTAAAGACAAAACTATTAGATTCATTAACACTGGTCACAGAACTTGATTTTTGTAACTTTTTAATGGCAAAATAGGAGCATAAAAAAGACTTTTTCCATAAACACTATCATTAGTTAATCCTTCAATGAACAAACAGTCACAAGTTCGTGTATATACATTTTTATTACAATTATAAAGTTTTTGTTTTTTTCTTTAGTTGGTTTAGTAATGATTGTTTTTTTAATAATAAATAAACAAAACTTAAACAAAAAAGCAAATATTGACTAAAAATTTACATTTCCACCCACATTAAATATTCGTTGAAATTTGTGACTGTACACAAAAATTCTAAATAATAATTGTGGATCCATTCATTGTCCAATAAACCATAATTCGTTATGTGAGAAGTCAGTGTCACGTCTATTTATATTTTAATATTTTCGATATAAAATTGTTTATACGAAAAGATTGATTCGTTGATTTTTGCTTTTTATCAACCTGATACAGAATTCTACGAAATATTTGCAAACATGACTATAATGAATTATTTCAGCAAAACCATTAGAAATGAATGCAGTTCATACAAATATTTACTTTTTTTGCAGGCGGCAAATTTTCCCAAAAATAAAAACTTCATCCTGAATATTATTATTAAACTTTTCTAATAACACAAACTTTTCTTGAAAATGTAAAGTAATAATTTTCCTATACAGAAATTCGTTGTAAAAAAAACTTTGACGATTCATCAACAAAGTATAATAATGATAATTATCATTCATCTATCCTTGCAATTTACCTAAAATTCTGAAACATTGTTGAACTAATGTTTCAATAAAATTGTGTTATGTAATTGCATTCATAAAAATAAAACAAAAACAACATTTCTTTTAAATAAGACAGATTAAACATTAAAATGTCAAAGGTAACATTAGTATGTTAATAAATTTAAAAAAAAAATTAAATATGCAATTAAAAACAAAGAATGAATCATTGCATCAGTACTATGCACAATTTATCAAACCTGATAATTCCGAGACATGGAATCTACAAAACCTGTGCATTGGTATAGCATAACAAGTTTTTGTTTTATAATGATTTTAAAAGCTTGCTTTCATAAATGTTTACTTAGATAGAGTGATAATCCAGTTCTGTCTTTAGATTGTTTTTGTTTGAGGCATTTTTCATTCCTAATTAATGACCAACAGAATGGTCTAATGGCATTAATGTCTTTAATTGTTATGAGCAGAGCATCAGAAACTGTCCATAACACAAGCGGTGAAATGTTACGTATGTTGGGCATCTAGTGATTTAGTGTTAAGGTAATGCCTTGCGAATTCAATACCAAATTTGCAATTTCGTGTTTATGACTTTAGATGATTGTTCGAATGTAATTTATTATTTTTGATGGGATTTCATTGCAAAAAGTTACCTTCGAGGTAGTTATAGCATCTCCGAACATATATCATAGCTTAAGTCTTATAAAGCTGGTGATGCTTACGCCAATCTGGTTGCGAGTATTAATACATCGGTTCATCTTTAAATACAAATACGTTGATGTTTACATTTCCGGCCTTGGCTTAAAGACATATTTTATGTGTTACAGCAAATTGCAAGTTTTCCAATTAAAACTGATTTTGTATGACTTTTAACGTTGATATTAGGACTATTTGACAAGGTTTATAATCCACAAAAATTTGGTATTACAGGACCGAAATGTAACATACCAGGAGATAGGACTTAGCTTAAGCTGTAGTGTGTATAGCTTTAAAAAGAAATTGCATTTACACTTATTTGTGAAGCAACATATTTTAATAAAAGATAAAAATAAAATTGAAGGTCACCGCCCATCTCGCTTATCCCATGTCTGTCCAAAATAATGGAAAAGAATAATCTTATTTGCCTCAATTAAGTTGCGTGTAAGGCCCAAAGAGGTTGCATTGATGCTTTGCTTCACATCAACCATGCCATTTCAAATCTTTCAACCAAAAAACATATTTCCCTACTATTTCTTGTCTTCGAAAAAGCTTTTGATCGTATAGGTTCTCATATTATATTAAATAAGCTCATAAAGTGTGGTGTTGGAAACAGAATATACGGATACATAAAATCATTTTTAACAAACAGAAAACTTTGTCTTAAAAACCATTAACGTCTACACTTCCAGCTACCCATTATATAACGGTATTCCCCATGGATCATCTCTCTCGGTAATACTGTTCATTATGAACAATAACGCAATACTAATTGTTCATAAATGAACATGATCTGTAGATAGGTGCAGCAGCGCATTTCCAAAGATACAAATAATATTGTGATAGTGCGTAGCGTCATAGAAGGATACTAATAGGATAGTAACACATATGTACACACAAATACCCATAGATAGCATGGGGTGGACATGTGTATTCTATTTTTATCAGTATCTTATCTCTTGTTCCTTAGATTTAAGTAGGTATAAATAGTTGTAAATAGGTTAAGAAAAATTGAGATGAAATAAACACTCACAAGTATTGAGACGTGTTTTTTATTTCTTTCCGAAATTATTTTCACTAATTTAGTATCAGCTTTTATATTTTATGCAAAATGAATCACCTAAATAAATGTAAATCTTTATTTGAATTCGCATTAGAAGATATAATTGAATGGTCAAAAAAATCAGGTGCAAAACTTTCAATTGAAAAATGTAAACTGCTTAATGTATGTTGCAAACAAAATTGTCAACAACCCAACCTTAACATAGTATTTTAGGATTGATATTTAACTGGAAATATTCTTGAAAAGAACATTGTTTAGAGCTTAGGAAATCTCTAGCTGCACGAACTAACATAATAAGATATTTAGCAACAAATAAAAGCAATCTACATATTAACACCCTTTCATACATAACCAAAACTTTAGTTCTTAGTTAAATTGAGTATGTTTTAAACATCATAAAACCCATCTACCAAGCATAAACGCCTTTCCAACAACTCCAACAAAAAATATCCTAACTGAAGCAGGCCTCCCTAACATCGAAGAACAAAGAGACACACTAACTTTAAGAATGCTCGCAAAACTAGTATTCTCGAAGAACTCCATCATCGACAACGACATCAAAAACAAAACAAATAAAAAACTAGCTAAACGTATTCCATTCGCCATCGGTACAATTCTTAAAGAATCAAGGCTTAACAATCTGCCAACCAAAAGAGAACGAATCATCGCCCGGCGCTACCCGCCATGGTCCATCAATCTTGAATCGCTTATATTGGATCTAACAAAATATAAAAAATTAAAAACAGCAAACAGCATTATTTATGTAAACTCCTGACACCACATCTTATGCTGTGACTGATGAATATGGATCAACCATAAGCATTGGTATTCTCCCAGATTTTGCCTCGGTCTTTACAGCAGAAGCATTAGCCATACTTCAAGCTAATAAAGCTGCAGCCAATCTTTCTAAAAAAGGCATTATATGCTCCGATAGTATCTCAGTAATCAATGCAATTCCCAACGCAACAAAAACGTCGTTATCATATCAGTAATTAGATATCAACTCATAAAATTGAAAAACATTGAGCCAATGTGAACTCCAGGCCCCATAAAATCTACGCCGATATAATATACTCTCCTAACTGTTCGAAACAAAAAATAACCAACTACGCTAGACTTCTACTTGGACACACTACTGCGTCCCACCAACACCTTCTCAACAAAATGAATCTCCAACCTGCTCCACTTGAAACACCCTCCTTGATCTAAAACATATTTTGGTACATTGTCGGTTGACACAGCCCATAATTAAAAAAAAAATTCAAATAATATCAAAAATCCCAGCTGAACAAATATAAATAATATTACTGAGTTTCTTAAAAAAGCAAAAATTGTAACTTGAATTTTCAAGCAAATAAGCCAATAGTCTCTGGAGCTTTGTTAAATTTTATATTAGCTTGCGATTTTAATTGCAAATATTAATAATAATAATAAATATTTTAATACTCACTTAAAAAAGACTAGTGTCTTCAAAACCATACCACATAAGTGTACATATAAATTAGGTGCCGCAAGAGTTCTTACAGAACTAAGGCCTATTGTTACAACTCTCAACTATTTTTGAGCGCGTAATGGTAATAGATGGAGCCCTTTCATCCTTTCCACAATACCTTTTTTGAGTCGAAGTATTAACAAATGATATTCAGAGCATTAGATGCCTTTTATGTGTAGATTCTCCCTAATAAGCATTGAAATGGTTCTGGTGAATATATCCAATTCTCTGGACATTAAGTTTCTCTTCCGAAGGGTTTTTAGTGGTGTTCGTTCCCATGCTAACCTACAAAATCTGGACAACGCGAAGACGACTACTTTTTGCGATGTCACCTACTCTTAAATATATAGCAAACTAGCGGAGAACCCGATTCCCAAAACATTATTTCTAGTTCTCAGTGGTTATTAGAAGAAGAACTAATATATTAACTATGTTAGGCAATTATTGCGATTCTATTTTTGTTTAGTACCTCGATTCGTTAGTAGAGGGACACCGCAAGGTGGTGTTCTATCCCCTCTTCTCTGGAACCTAGTGGTGAATGAAATCCTAACTAGTCTGGATGCGAAGGGTTTCAGAGTGATATCCTATGCGGACGACGTTGCTATAACAGCTTCAGGAAAGCATCTTAACATCTTAAAAGAACTCTTACAAAATGCCTTAGACAGACTAATACTTAGAGCTGATCGGTAAGGACTGGGTGTTAACCCACGCAAAACCGATTTAGTCTTATTTTCGAGCAGATAAAAAATTCTATTTGTCAACCCTCTCTATATATAAGGAATACAATTAAAATTCTCAGTCGAGGCTAAATACCTGGGTCTTGTCTTAGATAAAAAACTAAATTGGAAACGCAACGTACAGAAAAGAGTCAAAAAAAGCTACTGTAGCTCTCTTTTCTTGCAAAAAAGCTATTGGTAATAAATGGGGCTTACAACCCAGAATCACGCATTCGCTATACACAAAGGTAATCAGACTGATTTCAATGTACGCGGCAGTATGGTGGACTGCTTAAGAGAAAGGTATAAACCGGGATAAATTCAATAAAGTCCAACGTTCAGCTTGACTATGTATAAGTAGATCGCTTCGCACGACCCCATCTGCGGCACTGGACACCTTACTCTACCTAACACCTCTTGATATATTTGGCAAACAAACAGCTGCAAGCTCTTCTATTCGCTTCAAAGCTTCGTCGCCGTGGAAAACTAACAAAATTGGCCACTCCGTAATTCTTAGGTATTTAGAATCAATTCCAAAGCACACAGACTACACCATTCTCCACCTGCAATTCGACAGAAATTTACAGATTTTTATACCTCCCACATCTTCTGGGAGGATAGGACATACCTGAAAGATGGGTCAATCTATTTTTATACAGGTGGTATAAAAACAAAAAATGGGGTTGGTGGAGGTGTGTAGTCTAAACGACTGAAATTAAGTCTCTCATTCCGCCTTACCAACATTGTAACGTGTTCCAGGCGAAACTTTCGGCGATAAAATAAGTCTTGTCCTGGCTTAAAGGAAACGTGATATCAACATCTGATAACAGTCCATAACTGTCGAACATCTCTAATGGAGATGTTCGACACGCGAGTAGGCGTATTCTCAAATGTCTTTTGCAGAAGCTGTATGGACGAGGAAGAGGGGGAACATTTCTTCATATTATCTGTACGTGCCCTGCTCTAGCTCAGAAACGCATGAATGACCTAGGAGAATTCTTCTTTAACGAAAGTTCTAAATCACATCAGCACAATCAGCCTCTTACGTTTCTTTAGGGACTCAAACTGGTTCCATTGAGCTTAGGAGGAAGCCTCAAGATTCATGTGGTATCACGATGGGCCATTAAACTGGACTAAGTATGTCCGTTTCCATCTTGGACTCACTGCATATTTAAAGAATCGAAACGGCAACCAAATTGAATTTTATTCATTACTATTAATGTAAATAGTTAGAAAAATAACTAAACCATTTTATATCAAGTTAATGTTTTGATTAAAAACGTCATAAAGTTTGTAACAGAATTTATGGCGCGAATTGGTATAGAGCGATCCTCGAGTATGAAACTTTAACATTGTTTTTCCTATTCTTAATTAAAGAGATTTTCTACATTTTACCATTTTCCAGTTACAAATGCATCAGTTAGATTCGTCTAAAAGACAAGTAGGTCTACTTCAGAGTAACAAAAAAGTCCCAGAATAGTAGAATAATTTGTAGAAAAATCAGAATCAAATAAATCCACACCCACCCTGTGAAGAAATGCAATTTCATCTAAAAGGTGGAAACCAAAAAACGCTTTATCTGGGTTTGTAGTCCCTTCGTAACTAAAGAACGTATGATCTTCCAGGAACATCGGCAACAATCTGACCCAATATTTATAGAAAAAATATTTAAAAACACAAAAATTGGAAAAGCAGAAGTTGGGTTTGGTGATGAGTGAGTGCAAGTACATATACATTATAATAAAGAAAGGACCTGCCCAACACCGATGATGCTTTGGACAATGGAGACATGAACACTGACAAAAGTGGATAAGAATGCTATAGAATGTTACGAGAGGAGAGGTCTGTAATTGTAGAGGAAGTTATTATAAGGTGCTGTACAAAGTAACTGACCTGGTGACAAACAAAATCAAACGACTGAGACGTGAGACGATTCCATAGAACGAATGCTAGACCCGGAAAATCGTTCGTATCGATTTACGCACATAAATCAACCTGAACCGAATTGTGTTTATTGAGACTCCAGTAAATCAATAATGAACAGAGGCAAAATGAAATAGAAATGCTATTTTTTCATTCTTGATAGAAAAACAATAAAAAAAAAACTTTGAAACGAAAGATGCTCTTTTGAAAGTCGCGTCAACGAGACGCAACTCCAGTAGAAACCGAGAAGAAAACTTACATTAAATATTCATAACAAAAATAATACTCACAGCACATTCCAACAAGTTCTACAATATTTCCCTCGTCGTGGATGTTCATTGAAACCGAAAGATAACTATCGAGATTCTTGATTTCATGAGTTTTGCTGTATTCTCCGATATGCACTGCATTTTCCAAATCACCCTGCAAATCAAAACAAAACAAAACCAAAATGATCTTAGAACGAAAAGAGAAACAAAAATAACAAAACCTTTAAAGAAGTATCAATAACAGCCTGATATCCACTCTCAGTTGGATACACAACGATGTCGTACGTAGTCTTAATGTCCGAGTACATCTTCTCGTAGTTGTTAAGAAACTCTAGTTCAAAGTCAAGGTTGTCCTTCTCCAGCTTCTTGTCCCATGATAGTTTAGTCGTATCTGAGCACACCATAAAACAATAATGTATCAATTCCATGGAAAAATGAAAAATTTTCTCAAACATTTACCGCCATTTTGAACCTCAAATTCGTTTATTTTACGCAGCACATCAGCAATGGCTGTCTTATGAGGCTTGTCCCAGGTCTTTAACTTCTTATTATTCACCACCGAATCACGAATTTTCGAGGGATACATGTCCCCGACACCTTTCAATCCAACTCGAAACTCCCCATTGGCGGTATTGTTGGCCAGCATTTGCGGCGTCAACTGTAAACAAACAACATTGGCCGTATTGATATCAGAAAATAAAACAGAGAGCTAAAGAAAAGGATAACAATTGCGTTGTGGTGTGATAAAAAGCAATTCACTCCATCACACAATTAATTCCATTCCATGAGCACACAAGACACAGTCAATTGAGAAGAAAATCAGACTCAAATTAGGTCAATAAGGTTACCTTCAGCGATCGGCCAGATAAACCCGTGATGCATCCTTTTGTATCAACGGTGACCTTCTTCGAGACGTCAGTGTCGCCACAGCCTGAACAATCGAAACGTTCAATGACCTTTACAGAGCCATCGCATACAGTCTATGGAAGAAACACAAAAACACAAATTAAAAATGCATACAAAAAAAGTAGATAGACCCCACGACCATCGAGATGGGTTGGAGCTTGAGGTGAAGGAAGTCTATTTGAACACAATACAGAAAAAACCCATGCGCAGCTGGTTTTTGTTTTTCTATTTGCTTCGGAAATATTCTTAACAAACAACAAACAAGACAATAGAATATGTTCCTGCCACTGCCTGCCAGACACAATGCACACAATAGAAACCGGATGACGATAGGCATCGACATTGATTTCATTAGAAGAAGTCCATCGTCATTGTGACACTTACTTGGAGACCTGCTGCCTTGGGATCGACTCCGGAGTCAAATACTGCAATTATGGTATCTCGTCCATCGTATTCCGGATACTTTTGGAGGAAATTTAAGACTCCTGTTTCGGTTTTTGGGACCAGAGAAATAGCTGGAAAAGCCGTATCAACTATAGCACCACTTGCCATTTTCTTTGAATGTTCTTCTTGAACTGACAGGGGCAGCGACGGCGATGTCAGGTACTTTTTTGCTGTGGGTAAGAAAAAAAAAACATCAGCTGTCAGTTGATTGTTATATTTCACTTATAGAGGGTGCTGTAATTTTTAGTACAAACATATTTTTGGCAGTCGTATACATAAAATTGAGTCCATTTGACGTTATTTTTATTTCTATTTCGCAAATTAAATTTTTTATAAAAGTTTCGATTTTAAAAATTGTGGAAACAAATGAATGAAAATTGTTGAAGTTTTAGAAATTATCTTGGGTAAGAATTTTGTATCTTAATATGTGAATAAGTGATTGAATTAAAAATTTAATTTATATTTAATCATCGATTTTAATGGCTAAAATAAGAATAAACCGAAGTTTTTAGGTTTGAAATTGTGATTGATTAATTTTTTGACACTTTAATTCTAATGTAAATATAAAAATTGATATTTTCATCTATGCGCAGTTTACTTATCGGATTCTGTATCCAATGAAACGTGTTCTCAGAAAACTCCAAACAAGATCACAAATCACATTACAGAATATTTACATATAACACAATTAAAAAAGGCGTATTGGTGTAACGGAAAAAACACAGAAACAATATGTCAAGATTTGTATGGTATTTTTTTACAAATTAAAATAAATATATATTTTAAATTTGACGTGGAAGCTTAAGGTCGATATAAATGTATTGGCACTTCGAGGTCTGCAAACAAAGAGGATACAAAATAATGAAATTACACATAGGAGGTCGTATGAAGTTTATAGTCAAGACGAACATGTTCATCTTAATTATAGCATCTTTGTCTGCATAAATGTTGCCAGAATATTGCAAGTGCAACAAAAGCTTTAAATTGTTACATTTGTACGTACTTTTTTTAGCTATTTTGTTGTTTTCATAGGAAGTAAAAATGTTAAAACTGGTGTACCCTATGCAACTTACAAGTTTCTTTAAATATCTCTGCACGTCTCATTGCTTGTTTCTTGCACGATGCAGAAACATTTAAATCCACTTTGAACCTGGTAGAAATTATAAAAGTCATATCTGAGTTTGATGTAACATTTTAAACCAAAGCCAAGTCAAGTTTTAAACTTACGAAAAAAAAATTGAAACCAAATGAAAAGAAAAGTAAGAAGAGTATACAAATTCACTAATTTCATCAATTGTTTCTCGGAAAAGTTCAAGCTAAAATGTGCAAGAAAACTATACCTTGATGCCAAAAAGGAAAGTTATCTTTTCACGTGAATATTTTTAGAGCTAGTTCGTTTCTCACAACAGTTTCATAGATCTGAGTTAAAGTCAATTGTCAATCGAAACGACCTAAATCCATTAAACCATGGATTCATTTTTATAGAATATAGTTCACAAAAGTATTTAAGTATATATTCAATTTAAAAAAATGTTAGTTTAAAGATGACCCACTGTAAACAAACTAGCCCTTTACATCCATTATATTTCAAAGATACTATTTTGTGGCATCATGAAGTGTAACAAGTGCCTTAAATTCAACTTCCATGTGTTAACCCAAATGTAAAGTACTAAAAATTTGACACCTTAAAAATTAACCATGACAACTATTAGCTGTCATTACTGTCACCATCTAAATTTTCGTAGTGACAAATTTTTGCTCCCACCAAAACCGAACTGAACCGCAAGAGAAAAACAAAACTCGATTTGGAAACTAAAGATTTTCAAAAAATAACAAAATGTGGTTCGAAATCATACCATCGGCAGCAATCATTACAATTGCCCTGTCCATTCCAACATATGCCATGTACGGAATACACAAGTTGACCCTTGGAAATGTAAGTATCGTCTGATAGTTTGAATATTTGCCTCCGTAGCTATTCCGAATCGCCTTACATAATCTCAATGATTTTCCAATAGAAAACATTTCACTTATTACACTTTAATTTAAGCTTTTCATTTACTACTTTTGATTTATTTCACAAACACTTCACACTTTTTTAAATTATTATTATCATGTTTTAAATTTATAAAATAACAATTAATTAAACTTTCAGGCATACCGTAGGAACATGGACGAACGTTTCGACCGTGTTATGTATCAACGTGATCGCAGAATAATGGACAACCCCTACATAATGAGCGTAAGTTGACAGCTTCCACACAGCTGAGCAAATTATCTTTAAATGAGTATATTTTGAGAGTTAATGTTGATAAAAACAAAACACTTTTTAATTAGTAAAAGTTTTTAAGATTTATGAAATGAAGTTACATTTTTTGTACAATTGTTTGAAATATAAAAAAAAGAACTCGTAAGATCAAAAAACTTAAGTGCACATCAAAGAAAGATTCACGCTCAACTATTGACATTTATAACTATTTCAGCTTCGTTATTTTGTCTTTCTAGTATGCGAACGATTTTCCTAGAAATTATTTAAACGGTAGTAACATTAAAAAAAAACAGAAAGATCTAAACATACTACAACTATTGTCTTAAATCACAGAAAAGATCATGAAGAACATAAGACTTTTTACTTTTGTATTTCTTAGTTTTATAAACGACAAACATTATAAAGAACTAAATCTTTGCGTATATGAAAAACGAAACATTTTGTGTACA
Organism: Eupeodes corollae; assembly: GCF_945859685.1. Lineage (NCBI taxonomy): Eukaryota > Metazoa > Arthropoda > Insecta > Diptera > Syrphidae > Eupeodes > Eupeodes corollae. Next base: position 60,175,693 of record NC_079149.1, on the reverse strand, counting down.
TTCGTTCGTTCGAGATACCATTTCTCGTCGTCCATATCTCAAGGACCAGTGAAAATATCGACTTCAAATAAATTTTACTTACTTAAGGTGGAGCTACAGTCCGGGTGGAACTGGGCCTCAACCAACATGCGTCTCCAGCCAGCTCGGTCCCTAGCTAGCTGTCTCCAGTTTCGGACGCCAAGTGGGTTGAGGTCGTCTCCCACCTGGGTGCGCCACCTGAGTCGCGGTCTTCCTCTACTGCGCCGTCGTCCCTCGGGATTGAATTAGAAGACCTTCCGGGCTGGAGTGTTGATGTCCATTCGCTCTACATGACCTAGCCATCAAAGCCGTTGGACTTTAATTCTGTTAACTAAGTCAGTGTCGCTGTACAGTTCGTTTATCTTCTCCTCCATTCTCCACCTATGCGTACGGGACCAAATATCACCCGAAGAATTTTTCTCTCGAAGCATCCTAAGACGCTCTCATCTTTCTTTGACAGGGTCTAGGGCCTGTCTTATAGATGGTGATTTTAGATGCTCGAGAGGACTTTACTTCTCAATTGCCTTCTAAGTCCAAAGAAGCAGCGATTTGCAAGAGTTATTCAGCGCTGGTGTCATTGTCTGTGTTTATAGCGGTGCATAGATAGACAAAGTCCTTAACTACCTCAAAGTTATAGTTGGCCTTGGTGACGTTTTGTCCAAGACGTCGTTGTTCAATCTCCTTTTTTGATGACGGCTTATACTTGGTCTTGCCCTCATTGACCACTAAACCCATCTTCTTCGCTTCCGTCGCAATGCTCAAAAACGCTCCACCGACATCACGCTTTGATCTTCCAATTATGTCAATATCATCTGCGTATCCAAGTAATTGGATGACCTTTGGAAGATTGTGCCTCTAGTGTTGACGGTTGGGTTTTGCACAATTATTTTCAGAACGATGTTGAAGAAGTCGCATGACAGTGCATCGCCTTGTCTAAAACCTTTTTTGACATCAAATGCATCGGTAAGATCTTTTCCGTCATTCTGCACAAACGGATAAGTTTGACCCTAGTGTGAATATTTGGTCGATAGTAGACATTCCTGGTCTGAAGCCACACTGATAAGGACCAATCAGGTTGTTGACAAATAGCTTCAGACGTTCACATAATACGGCAGAGAGGATCTTATATGCAATGTTAAGGAGACTGATGCCTCTATAGTTGGCGCAGTTTAGAGGGTCTCCTTTCTTATGTATCGGGCACACTATGCTGAGATTCCACTCATCGGGCATGCTTTCTTCCGACCATATTTTGCAGATGAGTTGGTGCATGCTCCGTGCCAAGTCATCGCCTGCCGCTTTGAATAGTTTGTCAGCGATGCCGTCAGCTCCAGCAGCTATGTTTGACTTAAGTTTAGATATAGCTATCTTCACTTCGTCAAGGTCGGGTAGGCGGAATTGTTGATCTGCGTCGCCGAGGTTGAGTGGTTCTATCTCCCTTACATCGGAATTCGGTTCGTTATCGCCGTTATATAATTTGGAGAAGTGGTCTTTCCAAATTCTCAACATAGACTGCGGTTCTACTACGATGTTCCCCTGATCGTCTTTACTGGCTTCGGTTCGTGGCTCGTACCCTTGGGAGTTTTTTTGTTACCTTTTGGTAAAATTTACGAACCTCATTCCTATTGTTACATCCCTCTATCTCCTCGATCGCACGCTTCTCATGCTATCTTTTTTTCCATCTAAGAAACCGGTGTTCCTCTCTCCTCTTCTGCTCGTAGAGCTCGCGAGCAGCTCTGGTCCTTTTGTGCAGCGCCGTTTTGTATGCCTGTTGTTTCGCTGCGTGGGCTTGCCGGCATACGTCGTGAAACCAGTGGTTTCGCTGTGGTGGCCGTTTGAAACCTAGCACTTCAGAGGCGGCATCTCTGATGGCTGCAAGGCGATGTTGCCACTGGTTTTCAATGCTTAATGCTGGAAGCATAGGACTCCTTAAGAGGTCATTAAAGACTCGATCGGAAAAGGACATGGCAGTCTCTTGCGATTGTAGCCATCTAACGTCGAATCTTCGCACAGTACTTCCTTGCTTTGGCTTGGATCGGGATATCCGTAGCCGTACCTTGGCTACAACGAGGTAGTGGTCCGAGTCAATGTTGGCCCCTCAAAATGTTCGGATATCCTGTATACTGGAGAAGTGTCGTTCGTCCATCGCAATGTAGTCAATCTGGTTGACGGTTGATTGATCAGAAGATTTCCATGTCCCCTTGGGGATATTGAGATGTGTGAACTGCGTACTATCTATCAGATCGTCTCGCCCCGCAGCAAAGTCGATCAGCCTGAATCCGGAGGTGGTGTCGTGCAGGCTGTATCTCCCGATTGTGCCACCAAAGATGTCTTCTCTTCCTAGCTTCGCTATAAAATCTCCTAAGACAATTTAAATGTCATAACCAGGGCACTGCTCATATGTCTTGTCCAAGAGCTCGAAGAATATGTCTTTGGTGTCTTCATCTTTTTCTGCTCTGTTGGGGCATGTGCGTATATTAGGCTTATGTTGGCGAATTCAGCCTTGGTGCGGATTGTTGTGATGCGCTTACACTGTTGAAACTCAAGACATTTTGCCTGAGTCTAGTTCCAACAACAAATCCAAACCCAAATAGACGCTGTCCTTGTTCTCGGTAGCAGTCGCCGTAGTATACATCGCAGCCTTTTAGTTTGCTATTGCCCGGTCAATCCCATCGCACTTCTTGGATGGCGGTAATATGTGCCTTGCAGCAGTTTAGGGCTTCCGCTAATTGTTCGGCTGCATGTGGTCTGTTAAGGGACCTTAACTTCCACGTACAGATCCGAAGTTCGTTGTTCTTATTTCGTTTTCTTGAGTTGTCAACAGTGAACCCGTCCGTATCCGAGGCTTGTTAGTGCTTCGCAACTAAAGGTATTTTTTTCGTGGCCAGGAAGTCACCCCGACGGCACAACCCCAACCTTATCCAATCCTTAGTATAACTCCAAGGACGGGGAACCGGATAAACCGCTCCTTACAGGCCTGGGCTCCGAATATGTCGAAGAAGCCCTATAAGGTGTTCACTAAGTAGTTCACCCTTACTTGAACTGTAGACGCCACCGTTGATTCCATCTCGAAAATTCGTCCGCTGCCGTCTGGATTAAGAGAGGTGCCTTAGTGGAAACACCTCTCCCCTCTCTCTTGTTTACTACCCCCAACAACTTTCCACTGGGGTTAAAACCCAATCTCCAGTTGAGGTACTAGACACCCGATGTTCACCGCGGGGAAGTGAGAGTAGGAGTTGGACGCTTGTGTTTTCTTGAATGCACATGTCTACCATTTAAACATTTTATTATAATATTATTTATTATTACAGTAAGATGCAAAAAGGACTTTTGAAAAAAAGTAAAAATTTTGGTTAACCCAAATATCTCACGAACCAATAACGCTAGCGACTCCAAATAAATTGTATGTTAGATGTGATACTAAATAAGTATAATTTTGGAAACAAATATACATTAACGGGTTTTTTTATAAATCAAAAAAACTGTACTCAAATATTTGTCACCTCGAATATCTTACATACAAAAATGACTTTACAAAAGTCAAAATAATTGTAGCCAAAAAGAATAACGTTTTTAAAATTTAGTAAAATTTAAAAAATCGAAAAGCTAAGAATAGATATTTGGAAGATCTTCCAAAATTGGCAGATTTTTCGCAAAAAAAATAACCAATTTTCTATCAAACCTATTTTATCTGTCAAAAGTTACAGAAAAGAAATTGGCAGTCAATTGTCGGCCAATCTTCTTGCAATCGTCTGAACACCAAATTTTTTTGTATTTTCAAATATTTGGACTTGGAAGATTTTCCACTAATTAGATATTAAAAGATGTTCTTTCCAAACAACATCATACAATTTTTAATTGACAGAAAGTTTTTAAGCAGGAAACAACATCAAAAGTTTACAGGGTTTTGAAGAAATTTTAAGACTACGAAAATTAAGAGAAATAAGTAATAACCAATTGGAAAAATAACTTTCTGTAAAAGGGTTCCAAATTGTAAAATAAATAAGTAATATTTCTTTACAATACAAAATACAAATCGTGGTGCACTTGTAGCTTGCCTGAGAGTGTTTTGTAGACAATAATGTTTTTGGTAGTTTTTGTACTATAAAATTAAAGTAGAGGTTTGTTAAGTAATGTTCTGAATTTAAAATTAATGACACTTAAAAAACTAACTAGTTGACTTGGTCAAAGTTTACATTTAGAAAAAGTAGTTGACTGCAAATGCAGTCCCTTATTTTGTCTGAACCTGCCCAATAAGTCTACCACCTTTGATGTTTTCTTTAGTTTTCCAACCGTGAAAACAGACCATTATTATTAGGAAGATATACTATTGTCAGTCTATTTTCCACCAAAAAATTGTCTAATATTTGGATAAAATAAATCAACCTTATAACCGGACAACTTTCACTTGATAGAAAATTGGCGTCACCTAATTCGATGCTATCGGAAGACTTTTGATAGTTTAGCCAATATGAAAAGATCTCCCAATTAACATGCAAACTTAGCTTAAAGAAAACAAGACTAAAAGTTGGTAAACATTAATTTACGACTCGAATATCTTGGCAAAAACTGAACATATTGGCTTCATAATAATTTCATCCAATATTTATTCAAATAATTTCAAATATATTGTTTTTAACATTCAGTTAAATTTTTATAAAAATCCAACTGTAAGTTTTTTTTATAAAAAATGAAATACTACACACAATTGATGAGAATTCGAAATTGTTCTAAATTTTGTTGATAAATTATTGTTTCTATTATTTTGTTAAGGTTAAGGTGTAAGTTATTAGTGTGGGTCGTATCCCTTGCTTAATTATGTCGAAGTAACAGTCCGGGAGGGACCTGGTCTTTAACCAACTCGGTTTATATCTAGTTGTCTCCAGTTTCGCACCCCAAGTTGGTTGAGGTTCCCTTCCACTTGCGTATAAAGCTCTTCCCTATAGATGCTGTCATACGCGGCTTTAAAATCGATAAGAGGTAATCGGTATTGATTTGAAGTTCCTCGTTTTTCCAAGATATGAAGTAATCTGAATATTTGGTCAATGGTGGACTTTCCTGGTCTGAAGCCACACTGATAAGGACCAATCAGGATGTTGACAAAGGGCTTCAGACTTTCACATAATACTGCAGAGAGGATCTTATACGCTTTGTTCAGGAGACTGATGCCTCTGTAGTTGGCGTAGTACAGAGGGACTCCTTTCTTGAATATCGGGCGAATTATGCTTAGATTTCACTCATCGGGCTGCTTTCTTCTGACCAGTTTTTGAAGATAAGTTGGTGCATACTCCCTTTTAAGTCATCGCCTGGTGCTTTGAATAATTTACCTTTGTGAGACTTCAGTTGCAACTCAGACTCTTTTATTTAAAAACAAATTGTGGTGTTTGCAGAATACAAATTTTGAATTTCATAGTTCCGTTCCTTACTGATGATGAGTACTCCTCTAATAGTTTTAAATAGAAGACTTGGATGTTAAGTTACTAGTACCAAATTAATTTTGCCTTTAATAGTTCTTTTCAACTTTGAAAATACTGATGTTCATAGGTACTTATTTGCTCATTTCTTTCACATATTTTAAGAACCACACTTGCCTCTTAAGCGCCCAATACACTATACAATCTATCGTACCGACTTGAGTTGTACCGATATCGGTAGCGATATCGAAAGTGAGTACACACACATACGATTAGCTCACGATTTGATCAACAATCAAAATAGTTCCTCATTTTCATCTGCTATTCTCCTAAACATCGGTTTCACGGTCGTCACATACGTTACAAACGGTACGATTCTCATCAAAGCAGTCGTATGCAACCTCTCGTTTTCGCTCGATAGCATTCGACCATGCGATTTCAGTACAGCGGATACTTTGTTTTACACACACGATACAATCATCGCATGCGATTCAACTTTTGTACGATAATCGGTACAATAATTGTATCGTGTATTGGGCGCTTTAGTACGAGTCCATTCGATTTAACTCCCGAAGAAGTTCAACTCCCAATTTACTAAGTCCCACATAATTTTTGAATTAATTCATATGAATCTATTCCCATTATTTTTCGCTACTATAGCCCAACGTAAAATGACGCAGGGTGTCATACACCAAACAAATACTTCACTGTTTATACGCCTTAAAATTTAAACCTATTGAAAGCTGTCGAATAACGGTATATCAAATATTCTTCTGAAGTCTACTTACAATTTCAAAAAAAAAAATAAAATGTTTGTCAAAATAAGCGAACAATCCTTATTTTTGTTTTGAATACATAATTAAATGGGTTTAAGTACATAATGAACTAAAAATTTGATGGAAATAAGTCGTAGGGCCAAACCTGGCAGTTGTGTTAATATCTCTTTATTTTTGCAATTATGATTAAATTTTCAATTTTACAATTTTAAAAGTTTTCATTCCTAGTAGTATTATTATGTTAAGAAAATAAAACACATTACCTTACCTAACATTATTTAAATTTTACTATTTTCAGGGATTGGAATCGATTAAAGACGAGAAATCAGAATGAAATTTGTTACAAAATTAAAATATTTAAGAAAATATATTTTTGATTGATTCTCAAAATAAAAACTTGTGATTTATTCTGTTTTGTTTTTATAATTTTACGAAGGCTCAAAAAGTAAGTAAAAACTACGCCATTACTTTAATGGATTGATACACGCTTAAAAAAAATACATTAAAACAATCCACATGCCTTAGCAGTGTTTCAAAAGCTAAAATCAATTTGATAAGACATCAAGACCAAACCAGACTTCAAGCAGCTGATAAAATTGACTGAAGTTTTAATGGCTTCTATGGTCTGTCCTGATGAGCCAATCTTTTGTTTTCATGATTAGAGAAAATAAAAAAGATGTTAAAATCTTCATCACAACTGTGAAGGAGGTGTTGTTATATGGAAAGCTGCCAGTTATTTTGGAACAGTTAAGGTTGAGGTCGTTACTTCCAAAATCAAACAAATTTCCTAAATAATCTTACATTTATTTACGAATAAACTTTGCCTACTTGCTCACTCGGTGCGTATAATAAAAGCTTGGACAGAGGTGCCAAATTTCAATAACCGCCGTACTCATCTGATCTAAGTACCCACAGTTTATAAGGGTGGTCGTCAGTTTAAAAACAAAGAATCATTAATTTCTGCAATTAAGTTAGCGTGGAGGGAAATATCGTTGAACTATATCAATAGGCTGAAGGAACTAATTTACAAAATAATTAAAAGTAAAGGTGGAAGTACCAACTACCAAACTTAACAGAAACGTGTTTTATTCCAATCCAATAACAATTTTTATTTTTGTTAACTCGAAAGAATACAAAAGGGTGAAAGAAAAACTTGTGGTCTATATTGGATTATTCTTTTCTTAACAATGTGAAAAGTATTTTTTAGAATGTTTGTCCCTATAGTAAAAACGCAGTACAAAAGTTTCATCCGCAAACATTTTAGCCTTCGAATGTTCTGGAACGTTCTCCAGGCCACTGTTGTAAATTATGAAAAGAAGCGTTTCCAGAAATGCACCTTGAGGCATTCCGAGTCTCAGCTCTATACCTTCGGGAATTTTGTTCACCACTTTTGTATTTTGATAGTTAACTCCTAAACCATATTTAAAAGCTGTTCCCTGCTATTTTGTTGTCGATAGTGACTGATAGTCACTCAAGAAGTTGTTAGATTTCAAAAGGCTTTGTAATTGTTTATGTTGTATGTTTAAGTGTTGGAGCATGTTTATAGCTTCCAAACAATAGCATTGACGGTTTTTCAGCTAATACTCGTATTTTTGTTTAGGTGTCAATCTTCTTGTTTATAATAAAAAAACACTTAACTCGACGCTATTAAATTATCGGTTTTGAAGATTGATGATAGCTTCCAGTAGTTTTAATGATTTGCCACATTTGTTGATGCACGCTATGAAAAGGGACGGGCTCTCATGGTATTATAGAGTCAGTTATATATTTAAGAGCTATTTGGCTTCAAGCCAATATCTGCCTCGGTATATTTCTAAATGTCTGTAAATCCAAGTAGCCCTGCAAACCATTTTATGATTAAGTTTGTTTAAAAACTTTGGATTCTCAACCATTTAGAAACCGAAATATACCTCTACAAAATTATAGAGTGAAAATTCACTGATTTTGCAGTTTAAAACACCCTTTTGGGGACAAGTTGGTCATTACATTTTTTTGTTTTTTATAATAAACACACACTCAAGGGGGTATTACTACCCTTATTATGCAGAGGCACAGTGTGAGCACTAGGAAGAGGGAATCTCTGTATTTGACAGTACGGCCGAAGTTGGGCTCGAGGGTATACTGATGAGCATTCCTAAAAGCTCGAGTATTACGTTTGAACAGTTTAGGGGAAGGAATTCAACCGACTATTTCACTAGAGCATAAGCCGTTTAAATAACGGTAAAAAAGGGTCAGACAAGAGACCTTACGACGATGTTCAAGCAAAGTACCTAAATGAACTTATGATGATATTATCATCTATCAATTTAAATGCTCTACGTTCAATACTATCCAAGAGGCTAAAATAAGTTGCAGGAGCACCAGCCCAGAGATGGGAGTTATACTCAAGCTTTAAACGTATGTATATAAGTTTTGTAGATAACAACCGGATCAGAATGTGTGAAACATTTGTTGCATCACCTAAGGAAACCCAAACACCTTGCGGCATTTTTAGCGACATCGCGTATGTGATCGTTCCACAAGAGGTAGTGGACACACATACCGAGGATATCGAGATGTTCAGTCTCATTGAGTGTCATCCATGGATAATGGCAAGAGGAGTATATCTCGCTTTAACGATACAAGACAGCATTGCGTTTTCGAAGCATTAAATTCCACGCGGTTTTTTAATCCCCATTGTACAATGCTGTTTAAGCCAGAATTTAATGAGCTTATCATATTTTGTCGTTGCAGTTCCACATCCGAAGAAGAGGGATGTGAGTCTGAAAATGAATATGAAAAGCTAAGAGTACTATCGTCAGCGAAACAATGGATTGGATCAGTTGTTGCAGACAGAAGATCATTAATTAAAATGAGAAAGAGTGTTGGAGATAAAACAGAGCCCTGGGGCACACTAGCATTTATTTGATGGTTTTCAGACTTGAATCCATCCAATACTACTTGTATTGAACGATCCGAAATTAAATTACTAATCCAATGAAGCAGGGATTTATAGAACCGAAAGCACGCATTTTCGATAAGAGAGCCTGATGTCAAACCCCATCAAATGCTTTTGAAATATCAGGTGCAATAATCTTACTTTCTCCAAAGCGATGTAAAGATTTGCTCCACTGTTCAGTGAGATGAACCATGAGGTCACCAGTGGACCTATAGCTTCGAAAGCAATACTGACAGTCATTAAGAAGCTTTCGATCTTCAAGATATTTCTTGAGCTGATAATTAATCAGAGTTTCCATGACTTTAATAAGAAGGGACGTTAGTGCAATCGGTCGGTATTTAGAGGGTGAGGAAGATTCGCTCTTTTTGGGGATGGGCAGATAAAAAAGATTACGCAGCGGTTGAAGAACACCTCTTCAGAACAATAGCGGGGATATCATCCAGACCAGCGGATTTATGTGTGTTAAGATCTCTAAGGACTCTTGCCACAGTACGAGTGCGAAAAAGATGGGTCCCATAGAATCACTAACTCGCTCAAGTACAGGCGGAGTCATAATACACACTGGCAGCATAAAATTGGCGGCGAACTGCGAGCAAAGAGATTAGCTTTCTCTAAAGAGCTAATAAAAGGAGTGTCTTTAACAACGAGCGAACATGAAACTGTTTGCATGAGACATCTAAATGTTCACAATATCGTGGTATTTCTTATATATTGATAACCGGATAAGGCTAAATCTTGCGTATATTTTTTATAAAAATCTTACTTTGAGGAAATCAAATTAATTTGTCCCCCTTATAAAGAAATTGAACATCTAATCACTCTTTGTTGTAAACAGAAATTTATTATAAATTACAAAATCCTGTCCCTAAGAAAAGCAAAGGAATACATTTTGATACTTCAACCAAAGTTATAATATCAAAAAATCACTCCGTACTCCGTAGCCATCAGGAACTCATTCATCGGATTTAATCGGTAATCGATATTAATTATAATAAAATAATGACTTCTAGAAGGTCCTTAAAGTAAACGAAAGTTCTTAAGTTCTAATTGAAACAAGAATTAATTCAGAATGAAAATTTCATATCAGGAAGAGTTATTAGAGATAACCAAGCTTTTAGATAGATGAATGTATAAATAAATACAGGCATCTTAATTTGATCCTGAATATAATTCGGCTGCACTGTACATACGCAACTAATTTCCAAAACAAACAGAACCTATCTTTCCTCACTAACATCCCTGCTCAGACTGATGAAAGGCGTCGTCTCCGCAAAGTGTCATAAATCAAAATACAAGCGAAAAACTTTTGTACCACAATTAAACGTAGTTTTTCCATTTTAATTGGTCATTGTAATTTATTTAAACATTCCCAAATGATTTATTAACAATTTGACATTTGATTAAATATAAAATATGCTATAAATCCATTCAATATAATTACGAGTTTGTTAAACGAAAAATATGCTTCACAAAATCCTTGTGTTCAATGTTCTTCTGTTTACAACCGGAATCGATGGCAGTTCCATGAAAAATATCGACCAATTCGAAGGAGCACCAAATCACAAAGAAAAAGGCTATTGTGCTCCGTACAATGGAAAGATCTGCAAGTCATTCATCCGCGGGCAGGTGTGGTATAGCCGGGAAGATCCGAACGGAGGTTGGAAGAACGAGCAGATAACAACGGCATTGTTTGAGGAGTTGATTTCCGATCTTACCGGACAATGTCGTATTGCAGCTGAAGTAAGTTTTGCCATTACCAAATGGAGGCAGTAAAACTCTTCTAGTTTCTAATAAGTGTTTGAAATTGTAGAAAATGTTATGCTCCTATGCATTCCCTCAATGCCAAACAGAGAATGGTCAGCCTGTTAAGGTTCCTCTGTGCTATGAAGACTGTGTGGCGACGCACTTGCAGTACTGCTACAACGATTGGGTATTGATCGAAGAGAAGAAAGAACGCGGAATATTCTTTAAGTCCCGAGGACACTTTCGTCTGCCTAATTGTTCGGTTCTGCCCAAATACAACCAAACTGCCAAGAAACCGAACTGCTCATATATTGGACTGACGAAGATTGATGAATCTGAAGTTTCTTGTAAGAATAATCCTCTTTTTTTCCTTTTTCTTATTTTTTATGTTATTTTCTTCTTTTCTCTTCAATTTAAAGATGACTGCCGAAATGGTAATGGGAGATATTACCTTGGCCATGTTAACATATCAAAAACTGGAATCCCTTGTCAACGTTGGGATTCGCAACATCCACACAAACATATCCAACCGCCACTTGTGTTCCCCCAAATCGCCGAGGGGGAAAACTACTGCCGAAATGCTGGTGGAGAAGAACCATACCCGTGGTGCTACACAACGGACGAATCGGTGCGGTGGCAGCACTGTGATGTCCCACTCTGTCGTAAGTTTCATTTAATAACCACACACAACCTATACCTTTATTTCTAACTCAAATAGGCGATAGGTTTTGCGATTTGTTTTTTTATTTGCGCCATCTTCCAACAACCCACTTTTCACCTTATTGAATAGTTTCCTTTTGAAGATTTAATCCATGCTTATAATGTCTTTTAGCCGACTCGATTGACATCACCAGCAAAGACACCACAACTCCCATTAAAATGGAAACATTTTTCACTCCATCGATGATCTTCCTTTTAGCTGGCATAGGCTTCGTAGGAATTGTTGCCTTCCATCTGATTATTCTGCTCATTCATAAAGTAGCCAAACACAAGGACGTTCATCAACAGCTTCCCCAGCAACCGCCATCCGAATGCAATATGTCTGTTAGTCGCGATTGCAATCTCTCTTCCAGTCATCACACCCTGGACACTTCCAGCAACCACAAATGCGGGACATTACGAAGCACCCATACGGGAACTATTCGCAGCACTGCCACAATTCACGAGCCCAAACCAAAGTTGAACACAAAGCTAGAGAAGCTGGAATACCCTCGAGGCGATATCATCTACGTGCGCAGCTTAGGTCAGGGAGCCTTTGGGCGGGTTTTTCAAGCCAAGGCGCCCGGTTTGATACCCGGGGACGATGAGATGTTGGTGGCAGTGAAAATGCTCAAAGACGATGCCAGCGAAGCAATGCAATCTGACTTTGAGCGAGAAGCCTGTCTGCTGGCCGAATTCGACCACCCGAATATTGTTAAACTCCTTGGCGTGTGTGCTCTGGGTCGTCCGATGTGTCTTCTCTTCGAGTTCATGTCGCCGGGTGACTTAAGTGAGTTTCTGCGGGCGTGTTCACCATTTGCCACCCATCAAGCCAATCGCACTCGCACCGATCTCAATGATGCTGATCTCCTGAGAATCGCTGAACAAATCGCCGCCGGAATGGTCTATCTCTCGGAGAGGAAATTCGTTCACAGGGATTTGGCTACCCGCAATTGTCTCATCAACGAACAGATGGTTGTCAAAATTGCCGACTTTGGCCTATCACACAAAATCTATCTGCAGGACTACTACAAAGGTGACGAAAACGATGTCATTCCCATACGTTGGATGCCTTTGGAGAGCATACTCTACAACAAATACACCATCGAGTCGGATGTATGGGCCTTTGGAGTGTGTCTGTGGGAGATATTTTCATACGCCCTGCAGCCCTACTATGGGCTTACGCATGAGGAAGTCATCAAGTACGTCCAGGAAGGTAATGTACTCAGTTGTCCGGACAATACGCCGTTGTCGGTGTATGCCCTGATGCGTCGCTGTTGGAATCGCAAACCATGTGAGCGACCAAGTTTCGGTGAAATCACTCACTGCATTCAGCACAGCATTGTAGAGTTTGAATGTAAGTCTATGCTGTAAACAACGAAACCCAAACCAACCGAAGAAATTAACTTTTTCTACGTTCCTTATTTTTAAAATTATTTATCAGTATACTCGTAAGTGGGACTTCGTTTTATTTTGTATGGTAAGTTAGTTTAGCTTTAAGGGAACAGATTTATCGTGTTTTTTATTTTGTATTTTATTCCCATTTTTATACGTATGTTTTGTGTTTTTAAGTCTACCTCGAATTCGTAAAATTCCGTTTCTATACGAGAAGAATTTGGGGGTTAAAATTTTTTGCTTATCTTTTCATATTTGAATGAATGTTTTACTTGTTGTTTAAAGTCCTTATTTTGTATGAATCGAAAATTTGTACCGGTTAAAAGACTTCAATTCTTAACTTTATTATTAGAATGCTATAAAAGTTTACTTGGTTTGCTTCTTCTGCTGACCACAAAGGTTCCTTCAGACATGCATAGTCATTATTTTGTCTGTCGTACCCTTTTGGATAGAGTTTTGGACCTTTCAAGATTTTAAGAAGTGGAGTTTCTTGTTCATCATTTTTTCTCTTGTTGAAACCATACAGTATTCAAGTTGATTCGTCGTCATCGTCTTCTTATCTGTCGATCTGTGTTGACTGTGACAGCCCTTTAAAATCTTTGAAAAAGTATAATTTGATTACCACCTACATTACCTCTTAGACCAGTGTAATATGAGGTCCAGCAGCAAGGTATGATGCCATTAAGTTACCATGGACCGGTGACGATTGCGCATTGTGTGTTTGTTTACAACCCTTTTTTTTTTCTTTTTACAACACGTTCATTGAAACGGATCGTTCGGTCATTGAAACTACGAGACGATTCCGAAATCATTTATTTATTATTGTCCACCACGGTCGTGTTCCAGAGTTTAATACTCATAATCGTATTAAACGTAGAACTGGTTCTTTGAGACTTGGAATTGTACGGAGAGGTGATCTTACGGTAAGGACCCCAGAAAATATTGAAAGAGTGCGTCAAGCAATTGAAGCCAGCCCTCTGGGGTGGCATTATTAGAAACTTCAATATTAGTCCTTACTTGGACTGTCACCGTCAACACACTGACTTCAAAATCAATCTATCGTCAGGTTTTTGTGATAAAACCTTTTATAAAAACAAAATTATATTAGGCTTTTTAAGGCAATTTAAATGCATGAAACCCTTACTTCGATATTCAGTATAAAAATATTCAGTTCTTTCGTCCTTTCTTATCATTAGATGTCATCCCCTGCCATACAATAACGTTAAAAGAACGTTGAAAATCGGTTCTAAACGGAAAAACCCAAAAAGGTGTAAGAACAATATATGATCTCATTACGAACACCAAGTTTTTGTAATATATTGGAAAAAATATAAAATAATGTTATAAACGAATATTTCTGAGTATTTGAAGACATTATACAATATATGTGTTCACGAAAATAGCAGTGCATCATAGTTCTGCATCTATAACGTAAAAAGTAAGAAAAACTAATAATTTATGTGAAACTATATTAACATTATAAGCTTACATTTAGTACTTTGTTGCATAACCATCGTGACATTGAGTCCACTAAATTCTGATATCTCTCGACAGTAATTTCGTTCCACAAATCCTGCAGTAATTCCCACAATTCTTTCGAATTCTTAGGTTTCGTTTCATTGACCGCATTCTTAACATCCTTCCACAATTTTTCAATGGGGTTTAGGTCGGGCGGTTAAGTGGGCCTCTAAATAACTTCTTTTCCTCGTACTATGATTTTACCCTTTTTTAAGTATGCTTTGAGTCATTGTCTAATGTCTTGTTGGTATTCTCAAAGCAACGGCATTTTCTCTTCAGCATATGGTAACATAACCTCCTCGAGAATTTGTACATCTTTAATTGCATCCATTATACCGGCAATGGGATAAATGGATTCAACTTTGTGGTATGAAAAGCAAGCAAGTTTCACTGTTTTCAAAGTGTACCGTGGATCGTTTCCTACATATTCGCGAAGACCCTTAGACCCAAAAACAACGACTTTTTGTTTCTCTAAATCTTATTGAATGGATCTGTTCAGCTACATAACTGAGCAATTTTCCTTTCAGTTCTTAAAGTTGCCATCTTTGCTAATATTTTATAATTACCTATATTCTGTTATCTTGCGAATATTCAAAACTTCAAATAGTCAAATATTTACTTACCGAAAATATGACACATTTTTAACATTAACTATAAAAGCAAAGCACTCCTATTTTAACGAACACTATATTCAGAGCGTTTGAAATAAAGTGTGTTTAAAGGGAAAAGTAGAGTTAAGGCCCAACTATAATAGGCATAAGCTAGCATAGGCGTGAATAAGTAAACGTGAGAATACAAAGAATCTCAATACGAGTGAACATAATGGAGTCTAGCTCCGTTTCGTTCAATTTTTCTCAGTTTCGTTAACTTAAGCACTGCAAATTAAAATATATTTTTTTAAGAAATATGATCACATTACCGTATTCCAAAAATCTTGAGTTGATCCACCTAACTCACCTGGTCAACGAGCCCACCCGAATAACGGACGTTGAAGGTCGAGCAGAAAACACTCTTGACACTCTCTTACCTCTGACCCTAATAAGTACACTGATAGTGTTCTATCTCCTCTCCTCGTGTCAAAACTATTCAGTTAAAAAAGAGCTCCTAAGAGAACCTTTTGGCAATACGAGAAAGCCAACTGGGACGGTCTCAATAAACTTCAATATCTTTAAGTGATCACTATGCTTCCTCGATAGTGACGTTGACGCCAGCGCTGATATGATCACAAGTTGAATTCTCCTGGGAATAAGAACTTTTATACCGAACAGGGTTAAAAGTATCAGACCCAACGAAAACGCATGGTTCGATGCGAGCTGTAAAGAGGTTATTAGGGCCAAGGAGGTAAGTTTCCGTTGCTATAAAGCTAACCGTACTGAGGAAAGCCGGAAAAAGTTTAAATAAGGCAGGAATGCCTGCAACGCCCATATTCGACGGACCAAATTTTTATATGATCAAAACTAACGGCAAAAATACTGCAATGTCCGAAAGGCAGACAAATTTTTTGGTCATTTGTAAAAAACATGAGGCATTTTTTCTCTTCATCGGTTCCTTCGCTCGTTGTCAATGACACTCATTTTATTAGCCAATCTCCTTGCTAGGCAGTTCGCCGCCAATTCTACGCTGCCAGTGAGTCTCATGACTCCGCCTGTACTTGAGCGAGTTAGTGATTCTATGGGACCAATCTTTTTTCGCACTCGTACTGTGGCGATCTAAACACACATAAATCCGCTGGTCCGGATGGTATCCCCGCTATTGGTCTGAAGAAGTGTTCTTCAACGCTGGAAAAACCACTACGTAAGCTTTTTCATCTGTCCTACTCCTCAGGTTCGAGGAGTTCGTTCCGAGAGGATGGAAAACTGCATTTGTACAGTTCATCCCCAAAAAAGGTGAATCTTCCTCACCCTCTAAATACCGACCGATTGCACTTACGTCCCTTCTTTCCAAGGTCATGGAAACGCTTATTAATTATCAGCTCAAAAATTATCTTGAAGATCGAAAGCTTCTTAATGACCGTCAGTACGGCTTTCGAAGAAATAGGTCCACTGGTGATCTCATGGTTCATCTCACTGAACAGTAGAGCAAATTTTTACATCGCTTTGGAGAAAGTAAGGTTATTGCACTTGATATTTCAAAAGTATTTGATACGGTTTGGCATCCAGCTCTCTTATCGAAAATGCGTGCTTTCGCTTTTCATGAATCCTTGCTTCAATGAATTAGTAATTACCTTTCGGATCGTTCAATGCAGCAGTATTGGATATTCAAGTCTGAAGTCCATAAAATAAATGCTGGTGTGCCCCAGGGCTCTGTTCTATCTCAAACTCTCTTTTTCATTTTTATTAATGATCATTGTTTCGCTGACGATTGTACTCTTAGCTTTTCATATTCGTTTTCAGACTCACATCCCTCTTTTTCGGATGTGGAACTGCAACGACAAAATATTATAAGCTCATTAAATTCTGACTTAAACAGCATTGTACAATGGGGATATACCACCCTTGCCATTATCCATGGATGGCACTTGCATCAATGAGACTGAACATCTCGATATTCTCGGTATGTGTGTCACCAACTACCTCTTGTGGAACGATCACATACGCGATGTCGCCAAAAATGTGTTTGGGTTTCCTTAGGCGATGCAACAAATGTTTCACACCTTCTGATCTGGCTGTTATCTACAAAACTTATATACGTCCAAAGCTTGAGTATAACTCCCATCTCTAGGCTGGTGCTCCTGCAACTTACTTAAGCCTGTTAGATAGTATTGAACGAAGAGCATTTAAATTGATAGATAATATCATCGTAAGTTAATTTAATTCACTTGAACATCGTCGTAAGGTTTTCTTGTCTGACCCTTTTATACCGTTATTTTAACGGCTTGTGCTCTAGTGAAATAGCCAGGTGTATTCCTCCCCTTAAACAGTTCAACCGTAATACTCGCGTTTCTAGGAATGCTCATCAGTATACCCTCGAGCCCAACTTCGGCCGTACTGTCAAATACAGAGATTCGTTCTTTAGCCCTACTGCGCCAATGTGGAGTGCCTTACCACACCATGTCTTTCCTAGTCATTGCAATATTTAGGAATTCAAAACCAATATGCACCGACATCTCCTTTTAAACCATCTCTCCTCTTCTTAGTACTCACACTGTGCCTCTGCATAATAAGGGTAGTAATATCCCCTTGAGTGTATGCTTATTATAAAAAAAATCAACAATTTCTATTTCATTTCTTTGCAGTTTTTATAAAATAATCTGTGCTTGATCGGAAACCATACTATTTGGAGAATCTTTTTATCATTAATATTTAATAAAATTTCTATCCCATTTCCTCATTTTATTTTTGGAATATGAACATAGCTTCTTTCTCGAAATGTTCGAAGAAGTTCCTTCAAACGTGTTTTAATGACGTTTCACATCTCAAAAGTAGTCAGAATAGCTCTTGAAGGTAGTCTGTTTTGAAAGTATGTCAAAATGGCTTCTCCTCAAAACTCCTTTCCCATCTCTGCTTCTATCAGCTTACAATTTTACATGAGGATTTCTGACTTGTGATTAAAAACTAATAAACGACAGTATATCGAGTGTATTCATTGACTAAATTAGCAAAGATAGAAATACGGTACAATTTAAGTCTAAACACCCATGATTAATTTAAGAAACGCAGGATTGTCTGAAAAATACTTTATTATCAAAACATGTTTAAATTATCTTTGTTTAAACCATTTTTGTATCCGCTTAAAATTATATTTTTAGTATAACTTTTATAAGCCTAATGGAATATTAATTAATCACTTAAATCTGTTCCCTTAAAATTCCAAACAAAAAAATAAATATTTTTTGAATCTAGTCACACTAATAATAAAATAAATTAAAACAAAAAATCAAAACCAAAACAAACATCGATCTCATCGAATGATTCTCACTCATTATTAAAAAATTATCATCTAGTCGTTTGGTATTATTCCAAACTTTAAAAATAAGAATTTTTGTATTTAATATTTTAAAACAAACAAAAACCGCAAACATTCCGCAAATTGTTATTGCAGTGGATCTCTTAATTTTAAGTCATACAAAGTTTGTAAATGTATTTGTATTTACTTTCGAATTGATTTATATTCTTTTCTTGTTTAATTATTATACAATGTAATATCAACAAAAAAAAAAAGAAGTACTTTAATGTACAAATTTGTATCCACCAAAATGAACAATAAAAAAAACATTTATTCAATAAAACTAATGAATTTTAATATTTATAATATAACGGGAACAGGAACCGGCAACGGCACTGGAACAGGAACGTATCCTCCATATCTATAGCCATATCCATAGTGCCCATATCCATATCCTCCGTAATAGGGACGTCGAAGCGGTACAAAACCTCTACCCCTGCCGTATCCTCGATAACCTCCAAATCCTCGACCAACTCCGAAACTTCGGCCACCACCTCCAAAACCTCTACCCCCATAACTCGTCATCACAAAAACAACCAAAAAGAAAAACAAGATCTTTAACAGGCTTAGAATTAATTTAAAAAAAAAAGTTAAAAATTAGATCTAAGACCTCACTTTATTCATGATGAATTCAATTTTGTCCCGGATAAGGTGAATGATGAGGATGCACTGCGAGTCTCAGATTGAACTGAAACCACTTTCGGTAAATGTATGATACTTATGAATAATTATTATTGTTGGAATTATTTAAACAATTAACACATTGATTGAATTTAGTTGGAAAATGTGAATGGTTCAGTATTATGACGACTTATTTTCGGGGAGTTACCGTGTAGTTTTTAGTCATACAGTTCTAAATGTTCGCGTGATTATACACTGGTCAACAAAATTTTAATTTTTTTTGCCACACGGACTTTTTTGATATTTTTTGCTTTAGTTGGTGATCATAAGAAAAAATAAGTAGATAAACCAAAATTGTTGGCCAAAGATTTTATTTTATTGAGTAATTTAAAATATTGCGAAATAAGACAGATCTTTTTAACCAAAACTGTATTTTTTATAAATGACCTAATAAATCTTAGATTTTCTTCCATGTTTCGCTTCTGGTTGGTCCCTTTTAATTGCCCAGCAATAATCCGCTAACATATTTGGGTTCCATTTGCCCTAGTACCGCTTTTCCATATTCAAAATGTGTTGATGGAACCTCTCACCGTGCTCGTCGCTGACAGGCACTTAATTGTCAGGAAAAAAATCCAGATGGGAGTCTAAAAAGTGGATCTTAAGTGACATGTTGCAACCCAAAGCTTTAAATGTCATTAACAGCTCGCTAACCAAATCCCTGTAGCTGTCACACTTGTGGTTACCCAACAAATTTGCAACAGCATTTTTAAAAGCCTTCCATGCAGATTGTTCTATATAGCTTAGTTTTTAGACGAGATCCAAATAGTTCTGATTGGTTTTTGGAAAAATTTAGATTCCGAACTAAATCATTTAAGTCTCCTTGAGTTATGAAATTTGGCACGTTTGCGATTCCTTTAAACTGAAAGTCATCGTTCTCGTCAACACATTTACCTGAAGTAGATGGGTGTGAATGGTCATTCCCAACAGACGTAGTTGCAACTAGTAATAGTTCTGGCAATTTTTTACAATTAGAGACTGGTCTTATAGATGAAGATAAGTTAGGGTATTTATTTTAGTATTTTTTTTCTTGTATTTTATACCGTCTATGTCAGTGAGACAAAAATAGCAATCCGAAACGTGACCTCGCTGTTCAGTCCATATCATGGGTACTGCAAACGGCATAGTTGAATTTTTCGCACACGTTATGCAACAGACATAAGGAGCCCAGGATTTGTCTTGGTGGGCGACGGTAAATCCAAAATATTGATGATAATACTCCAACACAAGATTTGTAAAAATTCGTCTTTGTTTTTTGAATGTCAGGATCATTGTTGCACTTCCTCGACATGTTCACAGGGTTAATAACAAAAAAATGCTAAAACAAAAAGGTGTTACAATGAAAAAACACAAATATTTTAAAAACGGTTTACTTGGAAGCGCTTCTGTTAATTTGCTGCGTAGTACAAGTTTTAAGTTATACCGTATCACGACAAAACTGAGGCTAATTGACACTTGACCATTGTGATTTAATAATAAGACTAGATTGACAAAACAAAATTAGCTATCAAAGTTCGTGTGACGAAACGAGTGTTGACCAGTGTTATTTGTGTTTTTTTGCACTGCCTTGAAATTTTCAAAAGCATTTGAACCCTACTGCATTTAAAAAAGTTCAAAAGTAGTCAAAATAATAGGTAATTGCCTTAAATAAATAAATTAATAAACTGTGATTTGACAGCAAATTGTTTTAATTTCATAACGACACGGTTAAAGGATCAATACTTATGTAATCGTGTTTTAAAAAAATAGGCATCTCGAAACATATTTTGTTAGCATTTATTTAAACAAATATATTAACAAATAAAGAGAAGGAGAATATAGAAAGCCATAGCGATAATATATGCAGAGGACTTATGTCTAGTCACCATATTATTATCCATGCCACTAAAAGTAGGGTCGACGAAATGGGGGTACAAAACCTCCACCACCACCTCCGAAGAAAGGAACACCCCCACCATATCCTCTCCCTCCTCCAAATCCTCTTCCACCTCCAAACCCACCACGCCCTCCACCAAATCCTCTGCCTCCACCACCAAAACCACCTCTTCCACCTCCACCAAAGCCACCACCACGACCTCCACCTCCTCCAAAGCCACCACCACGACCGCCACCTCCTCCAAAACCACCACCACGTCCGCCACCTCCTCCTCTTGCACTCGCATAAGTCACCATTGCAGCAATGATTAGAAAAAACAACAATATCTGGAAAAGGTACAACATTTTTAATTTAGTTTGAAAAAGCTTTGTGTTCGTTAACAGGAAAACTTACTATTTTCATTGTAGGCTAAATTCAAAAATCAATTAAAATGATTGCAACTGGAAGTCTCAAAGCAAACTGTTATCGATTCTGATAAAACATCTTACTAAGCATCATTTTCAATTTACGAATATAGTAATATTAATTAGAATATAAGCTGTTAAATTATTTTAACAATTAGCGTTGAATAATTTTGTTTTGGTTTTGTATCATTCATACGATGGCGATGCGACGTCGTTATGACGATTTAAATCCATTATAGCCTGCGTTAGTGTTGCTATCAGCAAGGTTTCGAAATTCATTTAAAAAAAGAAGTTAAAGATCTGCGTGGTTTGTTTTGTTTTAAAATAGGAATTCAATACTATCTAAAATTTACTTCATCCATTTCTAAATTAGATATTACTTACGTTATTTCTACGACTCACTGATAATGGAACGAACAGTTGATAGCTTAAAAAGAGTGTGTGTGCTTGATGTTTCAAAGACCTTTAGAAAAAGGAGGTGAAAACACTGCTGAAAGATGGCTAGACATAGATAAAATAATAGCTTTGCTCATTTAACTTAAACAAAAAACAATAGGCTCGGTGTTTGGGAATACGAATAAAAACTTTAAATTTATTTCAAAGATATCTTTAACAACTTGTTCTTAAATTAATTAAGTTAAATAAGGATTAAACAAAAACCTTGACGCGGGATTTTCAAAGAAGAAATTTAATTTTAATATTAAAAAAAATTAAATTTTGTTTAGAGAAATGAATGGATGTTCTTTTCATTGCAATTAACAGCATGAAACTTTTATTTATTAATATTGTACGCTTACTTAAGGGGGTATAAATACCCTTACAATGATTAAAGATAGTGTAAGTAATTAGGAAGGGAAGACATTAACTACTAGAAATGAGATACCGATGCACATTGATCTTTAATGTCTGCACATTGTAACGAGTTGGAACTATCGAGTCCGGTAAAGTGTTCGGGAGTGTATAGGAATCCCGCTTTTTAAAATTCCGATTTTAAAAAATCCCGAAAAAAAGTAATAAAATTACGTCTTTTAATACCGATATTTATAAATCCCTCTTTTGGAATCCCTCTTTTTCAAAATCCCAATCAATTGCAGTCCCGCTTTTTAAAATCCCGTCAAATCCCGACAATCCCCCTTTTTTTTACAAAACACGTGCATTACTAAATAACAATAAGAATCAAAGGTTTTTATGTTAAATAACTTGACTAAAATTTAACATACATAATTCGTTAAATACTAACGTTAACAGTTCTAAAAACTTAAACTAGACTGTTGAAAAATATTAATTTGCAATTTATACTTTTTGTAATATCATTTGGCTAATTAATAAAAGAGTGAAATTTATTATAGATTTCAATTAATTGATTTAGGGGGCTATGTACACCATAGTATTTAATGGTTTCTGGAGTCTTATACTGGAACGACTAAAATTAAAGTTTAAACTACCAAGAACTGATAATTTGTCCGGTTATTATTGCAACAATAAAACAAAACTGCAAGTACTTCCTATGATTTGTCAAAGTAGGAAGATTGATGCGAGAAATTCTTTGTGAATAAGGCGGTAATATTTGAATATCATGAAACCGCTGAAGGGTTCGTAGACAAAAACGCAAAAATCTTTTCTGAATAACTTGTGACTTGTACGTCGAAGTAAGGTACAAGCATGTTCCAGGACTGGTCTCACAAATGAAACAAAAAGTAATTTTAAAACATATGGATCACGGAAATTACGACCAAATCTCTTAATGAAACTCAGAACTCTATTTGCTTTTTTAACTATGAAGTTAATATGTTCATTAAATGTTAGTTAAGGTTCGAAGATAACCCCCAAGTCAGAAAATACATATACTCTTCTTAAAGGACAAGAATCAAACATGTAACTTAAACCGATTGGAACTTTTTTGCGTGTAAATCTCATGGTTTTACATTTGTCAAAATTTAAAACAAGACGATTATTATTGCACCATTCCCTGACTAATATTAAGTCTTTTTGCATGAAAAGACCGTCAGATGTAGAGTTAATTTTTTTTAAAGTCATCAGCAAATATTAGGACAGATGAATTTTGTATGATCAAAACCAATTCATTTATAAATAAAACAAATAGAATAGGTCCAAGGTGACTACCCTGGGGGACACCAGAATTCAAAACAAATGAACCTGAACAGTCATTACGAAATTTGCAAATATGAGGAGATCCAGTTTATGAAACAATCGTTAAAACCTTGCTGTCATAGTTTTAAAAGTAATGCTTTATGACACGATTTGTCAAAGGTCTTGCTGAGATCAGTAAAGATACAATCTAATTGTTCACGTTTTTCAAAAACATGTAAACAAAAGGACGTAAAGTGAAACAGATTAGTAACAGTTGAAGGCTTTTTAAAAAAAACAATGCTGGTTTTCACAGATCACAGAGAAAAGAAAGGACGCTACATACGATTGACTCAAGTAATTTAGGTATCACAGATAGTTTAGCAATAGGTCGGAAGTTCATTATTTCGTTTTTAGAACCTTTTTTGTGTACTGGTATCTTTTTTCTTTATCTTTCAGATAAAAGAAAACAGTGAGTTACTTAAAGATGTGTTGAAAATAACATTTAACGGGTGTACTAAATACACAGCACATTTTTTTAAAACGGATGATAGTACACCGTCGTCGGGAACAGGACTAAAACATTCGTCAAGTTGTAGGATACTATTAAGGACAGTATCTTTACTTATAACGAAATTTATAGAATCTAAACTAATAGTATTATAATCTACAAAAGCATCTTTGAGTTAGTTTGCAAACATGTTCACAACTATTCTCGGCTCTTTACTATTTGATGTCGAATAATTCATTAAGTTAGGGTTTTCTTCTTACGATTAACGAATTTCCAAAAACTATCAGGATTATTTTTAAGGTTTAATTCAATTTTCCAAATGTAGTCATCATATCGGATGTAAAAGTAGTCAGTGAAAAGTTGTTTTATTATAATGAACGTCCTATAATCATCATCAGTTCATGTTTAATGATACTTTATCCAAGCTTTGTGCCTTTTGTTTTTTAAGTTTTTAACGTGAGAATCAAACCATGGTGGAAAACTCAAGTTATTCCGAGTATTTTTAAATGGAATCGTTTTGTAGAAACAGTCAAAAAGAGTTTAATAAATTTTTTTACAGATATCGTCAATATTTAAGTTACAAAATAAGTGATCCCAATTGATCGCACATAATAAGTTAAAAATAAGGTTTTCAAAATTACACCTACTTAAGTTTAATTCTAGTTTGTTGTTATTAGATAGCATATGAGGTGAAGCCATGTTTAAATTAAGTGCTATGTATAATGCAGGATGATGACAATCTTCGTCCACAATTTTGACAGCAGAAGAAATTGCAGAAAAATACCAGATCGAGTGTTTTTCCAAAACGGTTCTTCACACCATTTAGTTGACTTAAGCCACACGAAGACATACCATCTGTTAATAAAAGCTCATTTGAAGATGATGCGTTTATTGGAACGTAGAAGTTATGGTCGTCAATTTGAATCCAATTGAGATTAGGTAAATTGAAATCACCAACAACCAGTACTTCGTATTATAATATCGTTACTTGTTTTCTTTCAACTGTACATAAACATTCATTTTTGTTTACAATATTAACTTCTGAACAAAAAATATGCATCCTACGGTAAATCTACCTCCGATAACGGTTTTACTGCTATCGTTGACTTTGTTCGTTGTATTTTTTTTTTGTTTTTGTTAAAGGTTACAATAAAATGAATCTACAAAAATATCTCATTTTTTAATTTTTTTCTAATTTCGAACTCGGGATGATAAAAACGGGGATTATAAAAAGCAGGATTTTAAAAAAGGGGATTTTTAAATCGGGATTTTAAGAAACTCAAAGTATTTCACATTGGTGTAGTGTGACTAAAAAAAACAATCTCTGTACTTTAGAGCACGACCGAAATTAGGCTCAAGGGTAAACTGATTTGAATTCCTAGAAGAATGGATTTTACGGTTGAACTGTTTGAGTTGAAAAATGCAGCTGGCTATTTCATTTGAGCATTGTTTACTAAAATAGCGATAAAATTATGACAGACATGAAACCTTACGACGACAGTGCTCAAGAGCTTCAAAATTTGTATCTAGCAAACTGTCACCTATAATTTGTAAAGCTCTTTAAATTAAAGCCAGATTAGAATTTGTAAAAACTTCTTTCGGAGAAAACTTAAACTCTTAGTAGATTTTTTGGCGACTTAATATTATATTTGCTCGCTCCACAAGAGACAGTTTGGTGTTATGCATGTACTTAGAACTGAAAGCTGTTCAGTACCAACCATGCATAGTGGTATTGGGGGAGGATTAGGCTTTTGCGACAGTAGGCAGCATCTAGTTTTCTTTACGGTTTTGATTCCCTATTGGACAATGCTGTCAAGATAAGAATTTAATGAACTTATCGTACCCTGCTATCCGAAAAACAGGAATGAGAATTAAAAAAAGAAAATGAAAAGCTGATGGTACTGTCATCAGCGAAACAATTTATTGGGTTTTGTTAGCGTTGAAGAACACCTCTTCAGAACAATAGGTGGGATACTATCTGAGCCAGCAGATTTGCGACAACTCTGTTTACTAACGTAATTTGTATTGAAAAAAACCTACAAGAACAACTACAAATTTTATTCGACTTAAACATCTTGAGAACAAATCAATATTTTTAACTCAATCAAAACAACAAAAACAAACTTTTAAATTATGACTTTTTTATTTTATGGCAGAAAACTTGTGTTCTCAAAACATTTTTAATGTAATTATGATTTTTGAGTTTTTTACGATTAAAACCGATTGTTTTTTTTTTTAATTTAAGAAAAATTCATAATATTTTGTTTTCATATATTGGCTTGTTACTGTATTATAAATATAATATCTCCTGTTACTGTATAGATTGAATTATTATTATTAATTACGTTTCTAAATTTGGGTGCAATTGGTCAAAATATTTAACAGCTTGTCAATTATGATAGTTTCACTAAAAATCTCGTTTCATTTAAAACTCTTTAAGAGGTTATTTTATCTGCAGAAAACCCAATTTGAAACTTATGCGAAAGTGGTATGACATCTCAACTAAAGTAACCTAGCTACACCTTTTCTATGTCATACAATTCATAGTCGTTGCGGGTTTGCTACCAGCAGAAGTGTTATCAAGTTATGAATTACACATATTTGTTTTGAAATATAATGTCAGTTGTGGTTTAAGAAAAACCAAGTCGATTAAGATTAATATATATGCGCTAATAATTGTTCAGAGATTATCGTGTCTACTTGGCAAGAAATTAATTTACACCAATCTGCAGTATTTTTTGGAGTTTCTGTAGTCAATCAATTTCAAAAAAAAATTACAGAAAGGCATTCTCTACTATACCAAAAAAATAAGTAAAAAAAAAAAAGAAACTGCAAGTAGCCTTAAGACCCGTTTAACTAGCCATTTCCCAAGCAATTAGACAGCTACAAGAAACTATTAAACCATTTGGTTTTTCATAAAATTGTCTTTTCAAACTTTCAATTATATGACTTTTCAAGCTGTCAAGCCATTAATCTTGTCAACCATTCAGCAATTTAACTATTTGTAATTTTAAATTGTTATTTAGCTTTTTCAACCTTCCAACGATCATCACTTCTTGGTTTGAAGGAAAGAATGAATCGATGATTCATCAAAAAAGGCTGAAAGATTCAGAAAAAGATTTCGTCAAAAAATTTGTTGTTCATCGATTTTTAAAATAAAATTTAAATAAAAACAAAAGGTTTAATCAGATATAATTATATTAGACACTCATTAAATATTAACAAAAATATATTTATATAATTAAATTTAAATCTAATAACGATTGACTATCACAGGCCCTTACAATCTTAAATACAATAATATTATATTATAATATAACTTTGATCTGATTTGGATAATATGCATGTATTTAAAATAAAACTGAGAATGATTTTATTTGTATGTAGTATGCCTATCTTATATATTCAGTACCATATTATAGTATATTTAAATAGTTTTATCTTTAATGACATATTGTTTTTTTTTGTTCAAAGTGTAGAAGGACAATTTTTATTTTTACTTAAAACTAATCTATCTGGTTCTAAACTTAGTTTTTTTAAAGCATCATAGATTTTGACACGAATTTCGGCTGGAAAATCACGATCTCTTCCGAAAATCCATATTTGATCTGAATATCCAATCGAACCGAGACTCGAACATGACCAAAGAATTGCAAAGTTTTCATAATCTGTATAAAGAACTTGATATTTTCCTGAACCTGGCAAGAGTCTTGCTATGACATCTGGGAAGCGAGTGTTGAACTAAGGATGAGAATAATTTTGTTTTAATTCTATATCTGTTTTCATATATTTGTTAACAAACCTTAAAGTCCATTATAGAGGACTTGCGAGATTCTGGAGTTGCATAACCCAAATTAACAGAGGGATTTCCAGTTCTGAAATTATTTATTTATCATTAAAATATTGAATCTTTATGTTGAAAATAAAATATTAAATTAAAGTACTTACAATCTATTGACAGTTTTAATAGCAACTTCCAGTTTATAGACACTATTGAGACTTGGATCATCTTCTCGATTGGAAATTGCTGGTTGGAATGTTAAAGTTGTACAACCTGATGCAATTTCGGGCAAATAGAATGAGCGTTCTACTTCAAACCATTGTCCTAGAACCTACAAAATAAAATATTACAGTAAATTAAATTCAATGTTTTATTTTTAATGATGAAATAATTAATGTTAAAATTAAAAAAAGGAAC
Organism: Eupeodes corollae; assembly: GCF_945859685.1. NCBI lineage: Eukaryota > Metazoa > Arthropoda > Insecta > Diptera > Syrphidae > Eupeodes > Eupeodes corollae. The sequence goes on along the minus strand of NC_079149.1, from coordinate 60,147,495 downwards.
TAACTATTATATTCAAACAAAAACTTTTAATCGAAGGATAATTTCTGAAAATAATCTGTATTTGGAAAAAGTAAAACATTTTTAGAAAATCCTAAACCCTTTACAAAACATGTAAATTTCAAACAATATGTTTACAAGAAGAAGATTGTAGTACAATATGTTCATATCATACCATTCAATGAAAAATATTTATCAGATTTTGTATCAAAGTTCTAAAACTTCACAGTCAGATGGTTTGCTGATTTAATTTGGCGTCTACGCATTTAAGATTTGATATGCAAAATGCGAAACGTCTTCTAAGAAAACCCTGACAATGATGTTTATAGGAAGTTGCCAGTTTATATTTTTAAGACATCTGAGAATTTGTTTAAGTATTGATATTTCACATTTAATTGATTGACAGAGCTGGAGAATGAAATATAATCGCAATTCACTATTCATTTTCATTTATAGGAATCAAGTTAGCTTTTCACGTCTTTTTTTCCTTTTTAAACTTTGTGCGATAGCGAATTCTTCAAAAATCGAATCGTAAAGATTCTATTCTCAAATTTCTGTCAGCCAAAGTGAAAAATTTGTAGTAGACATTTGGTGGGTTCAGACGATATAAGGTAAGGTAAGTTTTTAAAATTTGATTGGCAGCTGCATTGCATACCAATTAAAGCAACATTATATGATTTTTTCTGGAAAGTTAGTCAAGTCAAATCTCCCTTAATATCAAGTCAAGTCTAATTACATACATATGTGCATATGTAGAAATGTCAGCCAATAGAGTCTTTTCATTCAACTGAAAGCTGAAGTTAATAACTCAGTAATTCATTTTCATATTTAGTGCATTATTTTCTTAAAGGTTTTGTGTTAAAGAGTTACTTTTATTTTGGAAAAATAGTAAGAACATTTTCTTTACAGTAAGAAACACAAGTAATGGTGAACTTATTACATGTGCTGGGATTTTTTTTGTAAATAATAATGTTGTTGGTACTTTCTACGAGCAAAAGATAGTCAAGTAAAGTTGCAAGTTTGAAATTAACGGCATCTGCCTAGCTAGCCCTGGTTTTATTTTGAGTTCAATTTCAATTGAGTGCGAATGATGGTTATTTTGTTCATATTTCTGAGAATATAGAAATCTCTGAGATCTCCGGAATACAAACTGGCCAAAAACTGTCAAAAAATTGTAGCTTAACAAAATTGTTAATCACACATACACGACTAAGCCAATTGGCTTCAAGGTATTTCGACCCAGTCTAATTGGACAAGGATCCCGGCAATGACCGGGTTCTTATCTAGAACATTTTTAGGGTTTAAATTCTACAACAACCATTTGAATGTGGTACTACAAAGATGGAATTACATATGTTTCACGGTTGCCTTAGTACTTAGTCTTTGGTTCGTTTAAATTAATTGTACAACTTTATACAGTCACTGAGACTGAAACCAAAGCCAATTAGCTTACGGAGCTGATACTCTACTAATCACGCCCCCACATCTGAATGATTGAGGTTCTCCTAATGCACCTTTTTATGTTTATCAATTAGGTCGCACATGTTTTGTTGTTGAAAATTGGGGTTTTCTGTATTATTCTCCTTTGGTTACCCCACACACTGTAAATTTAGGATCGGCTTGGTGAGCTTAAGGCATTTGAGACAATTTTCTAACCGTCACATTAACAAAATGTTGGAAATGCATGAAACAATATTATGATTTCAATTCGCTTTGATGTATAAAATAGTTTAATGATTTAAAAAGAAGACTACAAATAAAAATCTCATAACGAAGAGAAGTTTGGGATCTAGCTTAGCTAGACAATATGTAGAAGGCTTAACAAAATTTATGTGGAATGGTTGTAAAAAATATTTTTCAACAAACACCTGATTTTTTTTGTAAAAACTTAAATCAAGTTCTTAAATCAGATCATAAAGACGGAAGCCATCTTTTTAATTCAAGTTGCAGGGCAAAACAAAAAAAAATTGAAATCATCGTGAATAAAATTCCATTTTTAAAATGGAAAACATATACACGATGTTCCATAATGAATTGTGAAATATAAATATTATGAAACCTCAGGTCATGGCTTGATAGATCTGTCAAACATGTCCTGTAGCTAGTTTTTAAAGCAACTAGATGGTTTTAAAATGTTTCAGGGAATTGAAAAAAATCACACACCTTTTAAGAGCGTTTGAAAACAAAGAAACTTTTTGAAATGTACACTGCCGATCATCTGAATAGTTTCACTGTTTTCTGTAAATTACTATACCTACCTGAATATGTATTCCCATGACATTTCTGTGTTATGTACGTGCCAGTCAAAATAATAGCAGTGTAACCTCCCTATTAATATATTCTAGTACAATGCAATATATGAACAATTAATTACATTATTTAACTACTTTTTTGGTACTAGAACATTTTGTCTTCCATTTCCGGAAAAAAAAATCCATGACATAACGGTTTTTTCCCAAATGTTACTCGAATGCTCTTAAAGTGTATATCTTAGCGGTCAAAATAATAGCAGTTTTAGCAAGCTTATGGTATTTGTATATTGTTTTAAGAACCTGTACACATTTAAATTATAATTATCTCAAGTTTCAAGGTAAGCTTTCAATGCCTCATTGTATTATCATATTTATACTCAGATACACTTGCAGTATGGGCCGTAGTAAACACTGCACTACGGAGAAACGCCGAATAATTCGCCAATTTCTTTCTGAAGGAAAAACTTATACGGAAGTCCAAAACCTTTGTATATATAATTGAATAGTACTATCATGAAGAAGGAACGCTCGACCTGACATCTTCTTACGACTTCCTAAACAATTCGTTCCACATGTTTTGCATGTGGAATGTATTGGGGTGGGAGTAAAAATGAGCGAGAATTCCAACATAAAATAATAAATTTCCAGATTATTAGAAAAAACAGAAAATAGAGAAGAATGTATACAAATTCAGTGAAAGTTCGAGGGAGTCAATGAAAATACATTTCTGTTATAATTTATTATTTATATTTTGTATAATTTGTTATTTTGATTGTTTGATTGGTTGATTGGCAATGAAATCATTTAAAAAAACACACAGGACAAAAAATAGAAGACAAATTAGAATATAAACTTTTTGTGGTTGCCAATTAGAAAAATTAAGGTTTTCCCTATTTTTTTCTAATCATTTTCAAATGAGACAAATATTTTTAACCCATGCTAATAATAGTGCGAACATTTTTAACTTAACATAGGAAGTTATTGTAATGGGTCCGATTTGTCAAATTCAAAATTTTGACATTTCTCGACGTTTCAAGGTCCCTAGAGTCGAAATAAAAGATTTTTATAGAGTTGTCTGTGCTTTCATATGTACGTTCGCGACGATTTTTTCGTCCTCCATAGCTCAAGAACCAGTAGAGATATGGACTTAAATTAATTTTGTTATACAGATAATAATGTAGAAAGATGCAAATAGGGCTCTCAAGAAAATTGCGTGGGTGGTTTTTCTGACATAGTTATTTGAAAAAAGGGTAAATATTTTGGTAAACCCTAAATATCTCACGAACGATACCAAACAAATATATTTTTTGGAAATATTCCAATTAACGTTTTTTATAATACGAAAAAACTGAAAAACAAAATATTTTTCACCTCGAAAATTTTACGAACAAAAAATGATTTTATCTCCAAATCAATTGTATGTAACGAAAAATAACGTTTTTGACATCAGGTAAAATTAATCTTGTTTAAAATTCAAAAGTTAAGTAATTAATTGGAATGGGAAGTTATCAGTGTGGGTTGCATACCAGCCGCTATATTAAAAATATCGAGCCCTTCCCGCCATTTTGTTGTAAGCAACATTTTCAATCAAAAAGAAAATTTAATCATTAAAATTTGCTAATAACACATAGAGCCTTAAAGGCTATTGTCATTTCTTAACTTAAGCAAAATTAATAATTTCCAAAACCGACTATGGGTACAAGTTATTTCAAGAAACAGCAGTAAGCTTTTAATTTGTCATTTACGATTAAATTTATTTTGGTGCTTACGATAAATTTCCGGGAAGGCCTCGATATATTCATGTTCAAATTACAGCTTTAATGGTCACTTATTTAAAAACTTTTTAAGTTGATTTGATGTTAGCACCATAGATATAAATCAATAGTAATTGAGGTGAAAATTAAAATTGAAAAAGAATAAGTTAGAAATAAAAAATGAATTTAATTTTGATTTGAGATTTGATGTGTATTTCTTCAATGTTAAGGTTTTTTAATCTTTATTCCTTAATTAAATTCCTTAAAATTAGAATGTCATGTTTGTAACGTGATTACTTAAATATTTAATTACACCTGACAAACCAAAGTCATTTGTCCTTTTTCCTAAGAACGCAAGAATTAAGAAGAAGATAGTGTAGTAATCTTTAGCTATTTGTCCGTTTTTTGAAACAACCAAAATGAGGGTAAGGAAAATAGTAGGTTCTTAAACTAATTTTGTTACCTTTTTGGTTTAATATATTTTTATTTTACTTCCTTCCATTTTTATCTACGCAACAACCTGCCAACCTAAACAAATACTATCGTACTTATTCATATACCTATTTTAACTCCAAAAACTCACTGTACCAATTTTAACATTCTTTCATGAAAAAAATAAAAATAACGTTGGCTTAAATAAAAATTATTTTGTCTAATCGTGTGATAGTCAACATCTTATTCTTAAGCATTAACGCTTTGAACGTTGACACAGAATATTTATATGTTTTTATGACGTCACAGAGTCACCGCGTTGGCCCTTCAAGTTCATTGTTTAATTCTAGCTTGAGTCATGACTTGACTCCAATTACGAAACGACTTTAGTCCTTACAATTCAGCTTAATACACACCAACCTCCTTCATACTTACATTTCTACATACCTACCCAACCCACCCACTACCCACATTACAATAAAAAAAAACAAATTTAAAAAATACCTACATCGAATGTATTTGCTATGGAAAAATTCAAAATATGGCAACGTAGCATTGTATCAAAACTTAAATTTGAAAACATTGCTTTTAAATTTTCAGATTTCACAAAAATAGAAAATCTAAAATCAAATGAATACAATTTTCTGCTAACAAATCTAAAACACATACAACTAAATGTATTGTATATGCATATCTTCTATACATTGATAGGTATGAATAAAACAAATCTCAGGTAACGTTGGCAACGACTGATTTTTGTTTACATTTGAGTAATATATTTTATTTATTTATTTCAATATTTTTATACTTCCAGTCGCTCTTAGATTCCACACCAAATTTCCGTACACACAGCGCCCTCATGGTCCGCCTTTCGTACCAAAATTTTCTGTTCCATGATAATACTATTCAGTTTATATACAAAGCCAAAACTCTCTTCAAATCTCGGCAAAAATGATTTCGAATGCAAAAAATAATAAAGAAAAACCTGAAACCCGCGGCAGGAAAAAAGTTTTATCTCCGAAATCGGTAAGGAGAATTGTAAGAAGCTCGAAAGCCTCACCCCACTTGCCTGCTACTGAGATAAAAAAGAATTAAATTTGAACGCAAGTGTAGAAATATTTAAAAGAATTTTAAGAAGAAATAATCTCAACGCCAGAAGCCCCAGAAAAGTTCCACTTTTGACAAAAAAACACATTGCCAAAAGAATTCAGTTTGCCAAGACCCATGTTCATAGGCCCCTTCAGGATTGGCGAAATATCTTATGGACGGATGAAAGCAAAATCGTTTTGTATGGCAGCCCTGGTTCTCGTGAATATGTGCGACGCCCAACAAATGCTCAATACGTGCCTAGGTATACACGTAAAACCGTTAAACATGGTGGCTCTAGCATTATGGTATAGGGTTCCTTCTCATACCACGGTGTAGGTCCCATATACCGAATAAATGGTGTGATGGGTCAGCATGTTTACGTTGACATTCTTCAGGGAACCATGCTGCCTTACGCAGAGGAGGAAATGCCAATCGGATGGGTCTTTCAACAAGACAATGACCCGAAGCACACCAGCAAAAAAGCTAAGGAGTGGTTTCGGGTAAATAATATTTCTGTTTTAGATTGGCCTCCCCAATCACCTGACCTCAACCCAATAGAGAACCTTTGGGCAGATGTTAAAAAAATGGTTGCAGCATCAAAACCGACCAACAATAATCAGCTTTGGATAACAGTTGAGACTGCATGGAAAAGTATCCCATTGGAGAGATGTCAGGCTTTGGTTGATTCTATGAAGCGGCGATGTGAGGCCGTTATAAGCAATAAGGGGTCTACAACCAAATATTAACAATTTTTCTTGAAATTTTTTTCAACATTTTGTTAATTTCCTTAATTTTTGTGAATACTGCTATTTTTTTGACCGGAGCAAATCTTTACCTTGAAGGTAAAATTTTTTTATTTTTATTTATTTGATAAAATCCAAACTTTTCTTGTCATAACCTGGATTAAAATTAATGTGGCTTAATAAATATAAATATTTATAACGATTAAAGATCATTAGATATTTATTAGGTTCAATTTTTTCAGTATTCCCTTCTTCTTACTGCTATTATTTTGACCGCAGCTGTATGTAATAAAAAAGCATTATTATTCACTTAGTTTGTGATACACTATTTTCTACTAAATCTTACCGTTATTCTTACTGACCAGCTAAACTCTAATCCTTAATAGATGTTCGTGGGTGAAATAAACTAAAATTTTAATTTTGTATGTAAAACGAATTGTTTGAAAGCGTTTGAGAAAGAAAATGGGTCCACCAAACCCTTAAACAAGGAAGATAAGTGTAAAATAAAAGCGTGTCATGTCATTAACGTTAAGCCAAAGAAAAATCGGTAACAAAATTGAAAGAAGTCAGAATTAAGTTGTTAATTATTTGCGAAACATCAAAAACTACTGGACAAATATGAAAAGTGGAAATTATAGAGCTGCTTTAAATTCTCATCATACTACTATAAAAATTAGACTTCAAACTGGTGTTAACAATCTAGAAAAAACCACTTCTGAACGAAAATCGTCTCCAATTTAAGAAAAAATACATGTCGTGGAAATTGAAGTGAAAGCGAGTCATCTTTTCAATAAAACAAAATTCAAGTTAAAAGGTCCAGATGACTACAACAATTACTTTCATGACCTTCAAAAGAAGAACATAAGCTGTTTACATAGCTGTGAAGGCACTGTCATCATATCAAAAGCAATTTCCTATTATGGAACTTTTGAGCTATAATTTTGTACATTCAGCTGTCCTTTATTATAAAATCAATCAATAGGTCATTTATAAACAATTAAACTTTATTTATAGTCGTACAAGTTTTAGAAGACAAGTTCCTTTACGTCCTATATCAAGCAGATTGAACTATGGTAAAAACAGTCCCTCAATCAATTGATTTCAGTTTACAACAAGTATTACTTTTTGGTATATTCCGTAAGCGATGATTTTAAAAGTAAAACATTTAAAGTAAATTTTAGCTTTTTTTTTGCAAATTGCTTAAATCATTGTAATTTGTAAATCTATAAATCTAAAAATAAATATTATATTAGTCTTAAGTTCTAACGTTAGTTTGTTTAACGAATTCAATAAATCAAAACATGATAATGCTTCTTTCTTTCAGCGGGGTCGGCTAAATAATGGATCGAGAGTAAAAATATAAAAGTGTAATATGAACTCCATACTCCTCTGATTTTAATAACGTTAGGCACTTTTATCCGGTAAGGTATATGAGTCGAAAATCTTAATCAAGGGAATTAAAAAAGCGTGGGCAGAGATTTCTCTAAAATACCTAAAACACTGTATACTCAATTCCAAATCAAATTTTTGAAACTATTCAAAAACAGGTGGTAATACAAAATATTAATAAAGATTATTGTGCCTCTACCTATTTAATGTGGAAAACGAATTATTTAACTACATTTATTTTATTACCGTTATTTTTCTTGTCTTCTTCCATTTATTGGTTCTATTCAAATAAGCCAAAAATCGTTAGTTTTTGTAAGGAATTAAGTTTAGCTCGTCAGTGAGAATAACGCTAAGCCTTAAAAGTCTTTCATTACATGCATAACGAAAATGGGTTATTGACATGCATATGTATATATGCAAAGAGTCTTACAGTAAGTTACGTAAAACAGTGTACCTATTCAGATGAGCGGCAGTGTACAATATACCACCAAACATCACTTTTTAAAAGTTTTTGTCAGGATCCTTAAAGTTTAAATTGTAAAATTGCGTTTGATTTAGTTCTCGTATTCAACAATTTGTACCGAAATAGCAACGCAAGTGAATTTTCTTAAAACAAATTATTTGTTCCTTTTGAATGGTAATTTTAAAATCTAAATAGCATTACAAATTTAAAAACAAAAACATTTGTGGGACCGGAAGAGCAAAAAATTACACTAAAGTAGGTGTATTTTTAAATTTCACCACAACAGACGTTACTGGTTAAAAACAATAATCTTTCAAATTTTTCTATTGAGTTATGTCCCTTTCTAAAGAGTTGAAAAATTGAATTTGGAGCTAAAAATTTAACACAATACCTAGCCACAAAAAAGCTATTCTTAGTTACTTCGCAGTTTGCACCCATGAAGAATATAAATAATCAAAATAAAAAACTGTTGTTGTAAATGGCACAAATACCTAATTAAGTTTAAAATTTATTAAGCTAAAAGCTATTAACTCACTTGAGTACACCATGAGCTTATAGGCACCCATATTTCAAATGAAGCCGTCCATTCGCTCGTTGTCATAATATAACACAGCGAAGATAAAAACAATAATTAAGGAAGTTAATGTTAATATTCAAGCAAGCAATTTGCATGCTAATTGTATACACATAACTTAAACTCAATATCACTCTTCCACTCTAATGCAAAATTTATTAAACTGACTTCAGAGAGCTAAAAAAATATTGAAGGTATTTTTAGCAACATAGGCTTATAAATACTTTTTCTTTTAATTTAAGCCTCAGCCATTGTTGTCTGTGTATAAAAAATATCATAAATTAACAAAAACTAAAAAACTGCCGATGTTTGACACACTGCCTTTGAGAGAGAGATAAACGAAAATATTAAACAACAAAATATATGCACCACCTATGGAAGCGATTAAATTGGAATATTAATATGTTTTTATTAAAATGTTCGAAAAATGTACGGAAGCACCAATAAGGAAGTGATACAGATGTTTAAGGCTACCGATATAACATTTGGCATAGAAGTCTTATTTTTATTATACAAATTATTTTATTGTACTCGTTTACATAAATTATGTATACTAAGACCATTGGTCTAATTGGTCTTATAATTATTTTCTGTTCATCGAGTCTTAAAGCAATTGGAAGAGAAAACATCGGTAGTAGCGAATTATTGTGGTTATGTTTTCAAAGAGAAAAAAAAGCACTCATACGCCAAATTTACATCCTTTTCTATATGAGCGTAATTAGTGTTGTTTAACTTAATAGCAAAGGTGAAAAGTTTTTTACCTAAGAGCTTGATTTATTTTTAATGAAATTGAATTTTGCGTGTAATATTATGCAAATTTATAAAATATAAGTGTTAATTTTTCAAGTTTTGATTTTGGAATAAAATGATGTAGAAATCATTATCATAATTTAAAAGAATGAACTCAAATAATTGTGAATTGAGTTTGAAAAAAAGCATTTCAAATAAAGTGACTTCCATTTTATTATAAGTAAATTTTAAAATTTTTAGCAAACATTTTATGCATTCAAAATATTTATTAAATATGTATTTGTATAATGTATGTGATGATATGTCTGTGTCAACTTCAGTTCTTTTAGCGGAAACTATATTTGCGATATAAAATTATAGATTAAAAAATTATTAACGCTTAAATATTTTTAAATTTTATTGAACAAACGACATTGTCCAACTTTAGTAGTTTTTGGGATAGGTATGTGACGTTTGTTAATAAATACAAAGAGTGATTTGAGATAACTCTAGATTTTTAGCAGAATTTAATTGACCGAAATTTATAGACCAAGATGATGAAGAGAATTTTAAAATTTTTTCTCACTTCTTAAGAAGTGCATGAATATTTATGTAAGACCGTGACTTATTTCTTATCTGATTTGATTTTTTGTTTGTTTAAACCCATAGAAAACTAAATATGGCTGTTTTTGATTCCCTTACTTTCCCCGAATAAAATTTACATTTTTATTAAAACTAATTTGGATTGCAAAATCTATCTTCTTCTTTTAAACAAAAGTGTGAATCATTTTGAAAAACATTTGCCGAATAAAACTAAATAAAAGGTGGTCTGAATAGAAGTTTTTTTGTTTAAATCTTCAGAAAAACGAAATCATTTTATGAAAGGTGGTTACATTTTAGAGGCGGAAGTTGATTTTGAATTAAACAGAAATCATTTAGACAATTAGTGCAATTTCTTTCTATTATGACAATAAAGGTATGGTTCGGTTTTGTATGAGACAAAATATCGGATGAATGGCCGCCGGAAGTTCAAACTTTAGATAACCCCTCTTGGATTATCATTCGCCCAAATGCGGAAATTCTGTTCATTGACGAATCCACTGAAGTAAAAATGTACTTCATGACATAAGATGATTTTTTTCTAAAATTGGTTGCATCGGAGGTGTATTTGATGGGCACGACGACAAGTTAAAGTGGATGATTCTTCAGCCACACTATCACGAACAACAGCAATATTTTCTGCAGTAAAAGCTGAACGAGTAGTACCCGTGGCATGATGGGTAGTGCGTTGGATTGTCATGCCAGAGGTCTTAGGTTGAACCCTGCCTATGCCATCTTAAGTGTTCTCACGAGTACTGAGGAATTGACAAAATTTCCAAGTGTAACTCTTGTCATGAAAAAGTGCTTTCTCAAATTAGCCGTTCGGATTCAGCATATAAACTGTAGGTCCCCTCCATTCCTGACAACATTACTAGCACACAGGAATGGTTGAGAGTTGTAAGTCACTAGACCCTAGTTCTCAACGGACTGTTGCGCCACCCAATTTATTTATAAGAGCTGAACGAGCATGCCCTAATGTTTTCACATCTTCTGAAGACCCGATTATCTCAAATTTTTGCACGATTTTTCCGATCGTACGAATATTTGGACGATTTAATTGACCTCTCCTACTTGCGTCCGCCAACTGAATTGTGGTTTTCCCACGATCGGATTGGAAGACCTTGAGGGCTCGAGAATTGATATTTATTCAGCCATTTAAGGTGTGGGACTTTGATTCTTTTGACCAGATCATTGTTGTATACAGTTTGTCTCCTCCAGTCTACATCTATATTTCATATCAACGGCGGCGCGGCGTATCTGAGTAATTGCACAGGCCTTTGGCAGATTGTGCTTGTTCTTTCTTTCTTTCCAGAACGATGTCGAAGAAGTCATATTACAGTGAAAGTTTTAGCCTTGTCTTAAACCTAAATCCATCAAAAGCATCGTTGAGAGCGTTTCTGGATTGTTGATACAACATCGATTCCCCACAAAAACATTGTTATCAGCCGAATTTTCTAAGACAAGTGGTAGAATGATACCACAAATGCACAATCTGCACCAAAATGTCACTCTTTATGGATGCATTGGCTTCATTCATATTTTTGATTCAACTGAAACTTGAAAGTGGAAAATCCGACATCTTTGTGCAGAATTCTCTTTAAGTCAACATTTTGAAGAGAAAAATATCTGCCAGTGTTCAAATTACTAATGCTTAAACTGAAACTGCTAGACCGCTCAGTCTGCATGTTCTAGATTTAAAGTAAACTGAATTTATTTATTTTTTAAAGTTCTACTTCTAAACTAATACAACTGAAACCTGTCATGTGTGCTTGCTTAAGTTCAATTACTTTGTATTTGAATTTTTTATGATTAAAAATTTTAAGTTCAATTAGCTTACTTACTTACTCTCAGTAACTTTTTTTTCAAGTGCAAACAAAAACTAAATAGAAATTAAAACGGCTATAGAGTCAATAGGTAACAAATAAAAGTATTTTTTTAATTATAATTCCTATTAGCCTTTTGACATTCAATTATATGCCCTCTTTACCGTATACCAATTTAAACACAAGCACAAGAATTAAGATTGTAGTTTGTAAACTACCACTTCTTCACGAACTTTGAATGTTTTTAGAAAACAATCTTCCATGAAAGATTTCGATCTCCATAATTTAAAAAACTGTCAATAGTTTGACCTTACTTAACATAAAAGTTGTAGACACTATAAAATAGAAAAAAAAAAATAAAACCAGAACACAAAGTCAAGGTCAAATTGGTCAACAAATTTATGGCTTTCGTCTTCTTACCATCAAATGATAACGATTATGATATTCATCTTACAACATAAAAAAGGGCATGATCAAATAACAAAGTATGTATATGGCTTAAAGCATTAATTTGACCATTTGAAGGTCATTGGGTCAACAGTCTTTATTCAGTCACAATACGAATTTAAAATTCATTATCAAAACGAACAATAGAAATTGACACCTTGTAAAAACCCGTTACCAATGATGAAGATGCCGATTAGTCATCTCTATAGTAAAGTTATTTTAATTTTCGGATACCAATTTTAGCTACATCACACATTTCACCTTTGAAAAAAAAATATAAACAAAAAATTAAAGAAAAGTTATGAAGATTGTTTCTTTTTTTTTATTTAAGAAAGAAACCTCCGAATAAATTTACCTAAATTTAGATTTGAAGCCAACGCAATAAATTTATTCAGATGGTGTTGCATGCAGAGGCATCGAGCCGAGCGTGAAATGCCACAAAAATTATTTTAGTTTGACTTAGTGCGAAAGAAAAATTACAATAAAATAAAGACAACAAATTTGAATTATTCATTTAAATCGACACTTTTGCAATAATTTAGTTTTTGTTTTTTATTTTTGTTCATGGAATTTGTTCGTCCATAAAATTGTTATTTTTCTTGAGTGTTTCGATTGTTTCGATTGAAGGTGAAAATAAGTCCAATTAAGCTAAAGATTAATTGGTTCACTTTGGTTTTAATCCACAAGCCTCTTACGAATTTAATGTTATTTTTGTTTAATTTGATTTAATTTAATGCTAAGTTCATGTGTTTTAATAATCATACAGTTTGAGCATACATGCAAAATTATAAAAACAATAATGTTTAAAACATTTTTGTTGACCTTATCACTTAATGCAACTCTATTACAGATATGTATAAAGGTTCTTTTTAGAGTCCTTGAGTTTAAGTGAACTTGAGATTACATTCTCACTTGAATTGAATGGAGAAGTTGAATTGAATTGAACAGGTAGCTTTTTTTGTTTTTAATTTGTTTTATTATAAAATAAACCATTTTTGAAAAATTGTAACTAAAAAATATTATCATTGTTTTATAAAAATAATATAAGGGCTGTCTAGTCCTGAATAATGTTACGAAAACCTGTTGAACCTATTTTGTGGCCCATATTTACATTTACATTGAGTTTACAAGAGACAACATATATTTAATACCGACACACACCCCCATGTTGAGTAGGGAAATCATCGAAAGGATCATAGGCGATCTGAAGAAAGTCAAATGCACCGGAAATGACGGAATATCATCAGCAATGTTAATATATGATAAAACTCCCTTTCCAACATTTTAACAAACATACTTAACGAAATAGTACAAACAAGAGAAATCCCTGAAGAATGGAAAGAAAAATCGATAACATTAATACACAAAACAAGAAAGGAGGGATATATCTCCAAAACGCTTTACAGGACCATCAAAGAAGACTTTAATAACAATCAACCAATATAACAAGCTGGATTTAAAGAAGGGTTTTCAACAACACGAAATTATATGGTCCTACCTGAAAAATCAAAACATAAACCAAAATATTGTAGAGACGTCAGACGTCTCAGTCCTAGAAGATGTTATCCAAAAAAATCTAACTGGAAGACAAAATTTTGAATGAGGATATTTGGAGAAGTTCTTAGTAGTTTAGAATTTCCAGACAACATAGTTTTTATTTCTACAAAAGCTACACACAATTAGGACTCATTAACGGTACTAATTACCTTGTCTAAAAATCATGAACTTCCGGATTTTGAGTTTTCCGGATTTTTGGGGTTCTGATCTTTGGGCACTCACGGTTTTCAAGTAAATGTGTTTTCTCGATTTTGAAGTTATGGATTCTGTTCCAACCAAAAAAAACAGTTTATTCAAAATTAGTTAAATTTGTTAAGCCCATAATTTGTATCCTACAAAAAAATTGGTATCAGATTATTCAAGTTGCTAAGATCATACGACTAATTTATACAAAGCTGCTCTTTATTAACTTCCATAGGAAGTTATTGTAATGGTTCCAATTTATCGAATTGAAAATTTTGACATTGCGTGGGTATTTTTTTTTTACCATAGCAGTTTAAAAAAAGGTGACCATTTTGATTAACCTTAAATATCTCACGCAAAAATGACGGTAGAGACTTGAATTATAATAAGTGTATATTATATGTATATTGCAACGTGATACCTAACCAGTATATTTTTGGAAAAAATCCAATTAACGGTTTTTTATAAATCAAAAAAACTGGAAAAATAAAATTTTACGAATACAAAATATTTACATCTCCAAAGCAATCTTGTGCAACGAGAAATAAAGTTTTTAAGATCTCGTAAAATTTTGAGAAAAATCGAATGGACAGTTTTTCTTACAAACAATACAAATTTAACAAAAGTTGGTAAAAATTGATTTTTGACTCAAATATCTTTTCAAAACGTTTAGATATTGGCTCTAAACTACTTTTATCTTTAAAAAAATATTGTTGTCAAGAATTAAATAAAATTATGAGAAAAATCGAATTGACAGTTTGTTTACAAAAAACTAAAAACATAAAAAAGTTTAACAAAAGTTGGTAAAAATTGATTTTCGACTTTTCAAAAATTTGAGATTATGGCTTTCAACTACTTTTTACTTATAAGAAACATTGTTTTTACCATTCTAAAAAATTTTGAGAAAAATCGAATTGACAGTTTGCTTTACAAAAATAAAAACCTAAACAAAAAAACATTAATAAAAACTGGTAAAATTCGAATTTTGGCTCACATATCTTTTCAAAACTTTGAGATATTGGCTTTAAACTACTTTTAAAAATATTGTTGTCAACATTTAGTAAAATTTTTGAGAAAATTCTAATTGATTGTTTTTTTTGCAAAAAATAAAAACCTAAAAAAAACAATACTTTAACTTGGTAAAAATTTACTTTCGACTCAAATAGCTTTTCAAAAATTTAAAAAATATTGTCTTCAAACTTTTTTATTTCACAGAAAATATTGTTTTCGATATTCAGTAGATTTAAAAAAAAAATCTAACAGTCCGTAAAAATAATAAAATCTACAAAAAAAAAGTACACAAATTTTGTTAAAATTAATGTTCAGTTCTTGATACCTCTCAAATTATTTTCATTCTTCCAATTTGTAAAAATTTAGGAAATGCTACTTAAATTGTTAAAAATTTGTTTTCGACCAAAAATCTATTTAACAAAACTAGATTTTCAAACTAAACTATTTCTTTATATGAAAAATATTGTTGGTAATTTAAAATTTTTTAAGAATAAAACAATTGCCAACTTTTTTAACCCAACACGAAAACCTACAAACTTTCAACCAATACAAATCGACAGACGGAATGGGAAGTTATCAGTGTGGGTCGCATTCCAGCCTCTTTTTTTCTTTAAGTAATTCTATGGTCAGCGCTTAGACCGATAAAGTCCAACTCTTCTAAGAAAACAATTTTATAATATTAATTCCTTTCATTTAAGTTTTTATCCAAATACATACGTGAGGGCGGTCTAATGTCACAGTCTAAAAAGGTCGACCACGTCCCTCAATCGTAATAAACAAGCAATTTTCATTTGAGCTGACAAATGAGTTGTGAAAAAATACATTGTTTATATACATAGACCCATAACAAATCTACATTACAGATTATTTCTATGGTCAGCTTCTACAGTTGCTTAAACGAGATAAAAACATATAAAATATAATAGTTGTTGATCTTAATTAAATACATTCTGATTACTTGAATACTTGACTTCGTTTATCAACGATTGGTTGTAAAACTAAAATAAATTAAAAAATTACAAACTATAAAATAAGAAATACAAAACCGTAGTAGGTTTCAGATTAATTGTAATTAAAGTGGACTTTGAATTTGTTCAACTTCAGAAACTGACCGCCAACATTTTTCAAGTAGAAAAATAGCCTACGACAATCTTTTAAGCAAATAACCAACATTCATTGACTTAAAGATTTCTCTGAGAGATACTGGTGGTGGTACAGATCTGCTTTTGTTAGTCTTGAATGCAAATAAAGATTGTTTACGTCAATCATAATCATAGAGATTCAAATTCAAATGAGATAAAAAAAAATAATTAATTATAATTTATTAAGAAGAAAACATCACATAAAAGTCATGAATGTGCACTTGGATAAAATGATTTAGAAAATTATTGTTCATATCTGGGTCGTGCTTTGTATTCGTATACGCATTGAGTGCAGTCCATTTTTATCGTCTGTCCAATATTATCAAGCGGATATTCATGGAGATAAGAGTTAGGAATTGGAAAAAGGACATACAATTTTGTATGAATGTTTTTACATTTGATATGCAACTGTTTGGAATTCACATTATTTGACATTCACTTTGATATTAAGAATTCAAAATTTCTAAACGCTGTTTAAGCTTGAAACGGCTTGTTTGTTCCGCGGAGGTATAATACGGACTTTCTGTCAAGATTTCGAGCAGAAATACCTATGATTTAATAAGACACTAGCAAATGGCCCACAAGTGCTAGATCTCGATTTCGAATAATTAGGGTTTAAAAAAAGATGTTTTTTTTTGTTCAAGTACAGTGTAGATTCTCCAGAAAATAATATTATTTACCATTTAACAATTAAAACAATTCTATTTTTCACATAATGTACTTCTACTCATATGTATATGGATGTAGTATTAGTTATTGGCTCTCTAGAATAGGTTTATGTGTCATGTGATATGTCAATAAAAAATGAGGACAGACAAGTTAACCATGGACCCTAAGTTTTCGAGTCCAGTATAAAGATGTTGTTTTCATGCAAGGCTATAATACAAAGTATTACATATCTATGCATGCATGTAGGTACGTAAACTGGTTTACTGATGATGTTTATTTTATTCATTATTTAACTTTAGATGTGATGTCTTGTGCATAATGCACTTTAGGACAGGTGATCAATGAGATTCAGATTGAAGCTGGTGAATGTGCATTTTCATGGCTAAATTCTTGTATTTTAAACATGAAGAAACATTGAAGTTTGATTTAACTATAGTAAAGATTGAATGCGCAACTATTGAAGTTTTTTTCTTAAGTTTTAATTTTACGAGAGAATCTAACAAATAATATGCAGGTGCAGGTACTGAACAATTTAGTTTTTAGAAGAACCCTTAATTAACGTCACGATATAAAATGTGTGTGTCTAATTTAAGTTTCCTGCATTGATGCTGACATTAAGTTCGAGAGTCGTGACTGGAAAATAGGAGATTGTTTTAACTTGTATTTATGAAGTAAAAATTCAACTTTAAAAAATGCAAATCGCTAAAAAGGTAACAGGGGCATCGCTTAAGCATGAGTTTTTAATACTAAATACAAATTTGTTTATATTAAAAATAAATTCTGTGTTCTTCAAAAAAAAAAACATACAGTAATGTATCGTTAACATTTCTACATTTATGAAAGTTTTACTAAAATGTCCAGTACGTGACTGAGTAAATATGTGCACTTAAAATGTATTTTAATAGCACATATGTGTTGGAAAAGAAAAAATGATTAAATTTAATTGGAATTTTGTATTGGTTACTTGGGATCAATTTGTTTCACCATTTAATAAAAAAAGAGGCTGGGATGCGACCCGCTACTGAATATTGAAAACAATATTTTTAATTTTTAAAAGCTTTTTGAGTAGTAAGTAAATGTTTACCAAGTTTTAGTATTGCTTTTTTTGTAAAGTTTTTATTTTTTGTAAAAAAATAGATTTTCCGCAAAAATTTTACTGAGTGTTGAAAACCATAGTTTTTTCAAAGATAAAAGTATTTTAAAGCCAATATCTCAAAGTTTTGAAAATATATTTGAGTCGAAAGTTAATTTTTTTGATTAGGTTTTTATTTTTTGTAAAAAAAACTGTCACTTCAATTTTTCTCAAAATGTTGAAAACAATATTTCTTATAAGAAAATATTAGTTGGAAGCCATAATCTCAAAGTTTTGAAAAGATATTTGGGACGAAATTCAATTTTTACCAACTTTGAGTAAAGTTTTTTTAGGTTTTTATTTTTTATAAATATACCTTTTTGATTTTTCTAAAAATTTTACCAGATGTTAGAAACTTTATTTTTCATAGCACAAAATTGTTTTGTAGATAAAATGATTTTGTATTCGTAAAATTTCCGAGGTGAAAATTGTCGATATCTCTACCGGTTCTTTAGCTATGGACGCTACGTATACACACACGCACAGAAATCTTTTTTAAAAAAGCTTTTATTTCGACTCTAGGGACCTTAAAACGTCGAGAAATGTCAACATTTACAACTTGACAAATCGGACCCATTACAGGAACTTCCTATATGAAGTTAATAAAATTCTTAGTTGGTACGTAAGTACCCAATGTTCTTTTTAATTTATTACAGAATGAATACAAAATATCATTCAAAGGTTATAAATTAAAGCTAAGTAGAGACAATTGTCAAATATTTTAATTAAAATTATTGCAACCGCCAACAAGCTTTGAATATGGACAGATTTCCTGATGACGAACCAAGTAGACGAAAGACAGTAGAGAAGGAACTTTATAGAACAATGTCAAATTTTGGAATCCCTGTCAAACTTTACCGTTTGTGCAAAATCTCCATAAAGGTCTCAAAAATATGTCATTTTATTTTATCTCGTATGTACTGCCATACGACTTCTTCAATATCGTTATGAAAAAAACTGTGTAAAATTGTCAATTGTTAACACTAGAGGAGCAATTTTCCAAAGGTTCATTCAATTACTCGGATACACCGATGAATTGGAAGATCAAAGCGTGATGAAAGTAGCGCGTTTTTGAGCATTGCGAGGACGGAAACGGAGAAGATGAGTTTAGTGGCTACTGGGGTCAAGATCAAGTAAGTTCTGTCATCAGGAAAGAGTAACGTCATGGACAAAACGTCTTAATTGACAGCTATAACTGTGAGGAAGTTATGAACTTTGTCTGGCTAGCCACCGCTATAAATTCAAATTGAGTAGTAAAGTCCCCTCTCGCGAGAAACTAAAGTCACCATACTCCCGGTTTTCATATATGGTGCTGTGGTTTGGAACTTGTCAAGGAAAGATGGGAAATGTTTAGGATGATTAGAGAGACAAATTTTCCGGGTAAATTTTGATTTTTGGCTTCTGTACATAGATGGACGGTTGAGTCTACGGGCTGTACAGGGATACTGATCTAGTCAGAAGAATAATTGTCCAACGACTTAGGGCACATGCACATCAACGCTCCAGCCCATAAAGTCGTCTAATTCAATCTCGAGGGACGGCGCAGTAGAGAAAGACCGCAACTCAGGTGGCGCACCCAGGTGGAAGGGAACCTAAACAAACTTGGAGTGCGAAACTGGAGACATTTAGGTAGTGACCGAGCTTGAGACACATGTTGCTTAAGGTTCAGGTCCATCTCGGATTGTAGCGCCACCGTAAATTATTTTACACCGAAAACAAGAACAAAAAGTTAACCGAGTACTCTATCTACAGGCGATTGAACACAGCCAATATTAACAGTGTGTGTCAAAAGACCGATGTGTTCCCTAAACATATTAATCAATAGAGCTTCACGTTTTTGTCGAAGAAATCGAGTTATTAAATAAGAACATTGCATTGTTTATAGAATAGGTAGTTAGGTAAACTTTTGATCCTAGAAACCTTGTTATGTTCTAAAAAGTCTAATATTTATCTTTAAACAATTATTTTGCACTCTGATATTGAATTCCATGGTAGTTCCTAACTTGAAATGAAGACGAAAAAACACAACCTACTGATGTCTTCATACTTTGATACTCGTCGGCTTAAATATAAACAATTATTTTTATAATATAAATAGTTTTAAATTTTTCCATTAAAAAGCTTAGCAGCTCGTAAAATGTAAATTTACTATAGTCAAAACATCTTAGGCAATATACTAAATTCATTGCCATCACCTCGTCATCATTGTCTTCAATTTTTCGGTATTCAATTGAATTAATAAACTCGTAACACCAAGAAACATATCGCATAAATTGTATTTATTAAGTTAAGTGGTAAATTTGTTAATAAATCAAATAAACTAAAAATGCGTCATCAACTTTAATTTAAAAAAAAATATCAAAAACATCAGATCCATTTTAAACTTTTACCCCTAATAAAAACATATGAGGAATACCTTAAGCCGAAAAAGTAAAAGTAGTAACTTTTAAAAATCAAACAAAAATAATAATAAAACCTCACCCAGAGTTTTTAAATAAATATAAACACGTTATCAATGTTTATACATACAAAATAACGGTCACGAAAATTACAAAAATATTCCCATTTGAGTTCGATTTGAAATTTCATAAAAATAAATGTTACTCACTCGTGTCATATTGAATCTAGGCATCGAAGGGTATTTGGGACACCTTCCGAATCCATAACCAGCTACGGAGGCAATCCAAAATGTTAACAAAATAACAATTGACGTTTGGTGAAACTTTGTCATTTTTATTTTTAGTCTATTTATTTGTTTTCACAAATTAAAATATTTAAATCGAAATGAGTTTCTCAATAAATTATTACTATTTTTTTTTATTTTTAATGAAAATGGACGTGTGCCAAATGAGTTATATTTGTTATAAGACTTTCAAAGTAAATAAAGCCCAAGTTACACTATTTGTTTATTTTGACAGATCAAATAAATTATACCGTTGCGACTATAAGCATTTATCTGTAAACACAAACGCTACATTCACGTTCTTGTAAGAAAAACAAAACTAAAATTAAAAGGTGTCGATGGCTCTTCAAATTATTGTTATTCCATCAACGTGTCATTAATAAATAAACCAGACGGCAACAAATAATTA
The DNA here is from genome assembly GCF_945859685.1 of Eupeodes corollae. Lineage (NCBI taxonomy): Eukaryota > Metazoa > Arthropoda > Insecta > Diptera > Syrphidae > Eupeodes > Eupeodes corollae. Next base: position 60,126,417 of record NC_079149.1, on the reverse strand, counting down.
TTATAAAATAGTATCTCTACATAAATATCGATCAAGTTGCAATTTGTTGCAATAGAAATAATGGGGAATAACCACTGTTGTTGCAACACACACGATGACGACGAACGACGCGATGATGGACGCACGGAAGGCAACTTGACTTGCAATTTTAGCTCAAAACACACGTTATATAACGTCCACTACTAACAGGCTAACTCGACTGACCAAAGACGAAGACGGGACGGGCTCTAGTAACTTCGTTCCGTGCAAATTACACGCCTGACGAAGATAATATACAAGTTCCAAGATTCCGATTGCCGCCAGTTAAACTGCCCCTTACCAACTTGTACTTGAATGAATAAATTGATTAAACAATGCACGTACTAGAAGTGGAAGTGGTAGCAAAAATGCACTTCGGGAAGTGGAAGCAGAAGCCAGAAGCAGGTTAGGAACTAAACCGAAACCGAGACCGTAATAATAAGATGATGAATTCAGGAAGACCGGGGGTCAAAATACTTTCAAATGCAGTCTTTTGAATGAGTTATATCGGGCTCAGTGGGGATAGTTATAGGTTGTTTTTTTGTAAGGAAAAACACACAAGATTGTTTTACAATGAACCTGAATCGAGGCCAACTTTAAAGTTCAAGATTCAAGTGAGATATTCAAATTCGTGAATGTTGAAGAATTACAAAATTATGCTCTTTGCTTAGATATCAACCGTCTCCGTTCGTAAATAAACCTGACCGTTCGGCAACTGGGTGTAAACTGAATGTGTGTTTTAGATTTCACTATGGCAGGGGCTATTTAAGAGACATTTTTGTTGTTGTTGTTTGAATTACATTTACATATAGAAGACGAAGAGTAAGTGATAGCGCAACGATGGATTCGTTTTTATGTGGACTTTGTGAACCGATGAATATGGAAATGGAAGTAGAATGGATTTATTATCTTTTAGGTTTCTTCGTTGAACAAAGCTCTTTCAAGCTTTTCTTTTAAGCTTTTGAATAACACGGCTGCCAACTTTAATAGGCAGAATACTTAGACTTGATTTTATGGATGAATTACGATATTCTTGAAGGAGAACGCAATCTTTTGTGAATGAAATCTTTTATTAACATAAAATTGCATTCAATTGAATTGAAACTGAATAAAAATAATTGTCACCCCAAATATGTTACTAACAGAAATGATTTTATCTCCAAAATAATTGTATGCAACGAAGAATAATATTTTTGACATCTGGTAAAATTTGAGAAAAATCCAATTGACAGTTTTTATACAAAACATTAGAACCTAAAAGACAAAATAATAAAAGTTGTCAGAAATTGATTTTCGACTAAAATATCTGTTCAAAAATTATAAATATTGGCTTCAAACTAATTTAATCTAACAGATAATATTGTGTTCACTAAAATGTTTATAAAAATCCGACAGTTAGTTTTTTTCATAAAAATTAAGATCTCCAAAAAATGTAGCTAAAATTGGTAGAAATTGGTTCCGACTAAAAATCTCGTTAACATGTACATATGCAAAATATGTTAATAATTTTTAGTTAACTTTTTAGGAAAATTCTACTCACAACTTTTTTATCAAGACTTACAAAAAAAACTGATAACAAATGGTTTTCAGTTCAAGTATTAAGAGAATAAAGAAAAATATTTACTACAAATTATTTATAAATTAAAAAAAATATATTGTTATGAACATTTTATTAAGGTTTAAAGCAAGACATATCGACAGAAGGGATAGGAAGTTATCGGTGTGGGTCGCATCCCACTCTTTTTTCTTTTCCAATCATTTGACAACAAGTCAAATTATTCAGGACTTTAATGTATTCATTTGAACATTCTGAACTAAAATGTTTTGATAGTTGTCATATGATTTATGATTTATTTGGTTTGCCATTTTATTATATTATATTTTATTAATAGACATCCTCTGGGACAACGTTAGCAAATCTTGCAAATTTACTACCAAAGTATCGATTCGGTTAGCGCTACGTGCTATAAAGCAAATCAAACAAGCAATTTTTTGAAGGAAACTTTTGGTGAGCTCATTAACCTGCGGACTATTTTTGTTGGGGTTATGTGTCGGGTGCCTACCGCAGATAAGCCCGAGGCAAATGACGAATTAGAAGAAAATATTCGGCGTTCTATTTCTGACTTACGGCCGGCTGCGGCCGGCGGCGGTGCAGTGGCGCCCTTTACTCTACGATGAAGTTTGTGAAGGTCTTCCACAATCAGTTTCTTCCAGGTTGAAAACCAAATGAGTGTATCAAAATAAACCAAATCTAACAAAACTTGTATGTCGTGTCTCTATGTTTCTTTGCCATAACCGTGCATATGGTCACCCTTTCACTCCAGGAACTTATGTATAAGATCAATTTGAAATAGCATTACTTGCCGGAAGTCTATTGGAAATTGAGAAAATACAATGAAAGAATTGGATTCATTGTTCATCAAGAAAACGAAAACCAATTAAAAAAAACTGAATCTTCGAATGTATCCACTATGCAGTCTTGATTTAACATCTAACGAATGTTTCTTGTTTCCAAACACCAAAAATAGTTTTCGTTGACAACGTTTTCTAAGCCAGAAAAAGTCATGTTTTAGACTTCCACTCTCATGCAGAGTGGTAAAAAAGATTATAAAATTGATGAAAACAGATGGAAAAGTGTATTCATGATCTTCGGGAATATGTTGGAAATTAAAAAAAACACATTTAAGATCAAATTTTTTCAATCGGAAATACAGTCCAAGTAAATTAAAAAGGTCAACCTCGGAATAAGAGACATTAAGCTAGAAATTATATACCAGCTCACTATGAAAGGGAACCCATATTAAAATGAATTCAATAAAGAGATTTAAAAAAATAAATAAAGAGGATATAAAGTTAATTTTAGAAATTATTTCGTTTAAGACGTATTTCGTTAAATAGAATTCTGTAAATTCTTTACAAGACATATTGAAATTTTGTTTTATCATAAGCTCTGCTTCTAACACAGACATTGATATTTTATTTATTTCTTCCCGCCAAGAATTTTTCATTAAACTGAAAATTCTTTCAGAGCTTGCGTTAGAAATAGGCAAAGAAAAAACAAAATCATAGATTTTTTTTTGAATTTGGAGCTTGTTTTTCTAAAAAAAAGTTTACTCAAGTATAGACGGATTTTTCATTATCATATTCATTTTCATTAAAATTTTAGAGACTTACAAATTCCTGAAAAAGCAAATCAATATCATTAAATCAGTAAAAAATGTATGCAAGTATCAAAATCGGGTTTGTTTTTAAAACTTAACCCTTACAAACATTTTATACTATAACTAAAATGAAATTTATTCTCTAAATATTCGATAGCATTCTCATTAAATGCATCAATTTCATTAACAAATTTTCGTACAATGGGCAGGTTCAGACAACAAGAAATTCATTTGCAGTTAACTTAATTCTTTGAACGTAAATTTTGACCAAGACAACTAGTTAGTTTTTCAAGTGTCATGAATTTCAAATTCAGAACTTTACTTGACAAACCTATTCTTAAAATTCATAGTACAAAAAGTACCAACAAAATGACTGTCTACAAAGCACTCCTCAGGCAAGCTACAAGTCCATCACGATTTGAATTTTTATTGTTAAGAAATATTAGTTATTTCTTTTCCAAATTGACAAGGAACACTTTTACAGAAAGCCTTAAATGAAATTGTGCAGAAAATAAATAAATCGTATAGTAATAAAGTTCAGCTTTCAGTTGAATGAAAAAACATTATCAACTGTCATTAAGATAGAAGTATTATCAATTGTCATTTTGATAGAAGCAGACTTGACTCAATAGTTAGGCACATTTTTCTTGAATAACTTTCCATTAAAGTTGCCTTAATTGGAAGTTAATTTTTTGGCAGCTGTCCAATCAGATACCAGAAACTTGCCTAACTTTCAAGTCCCTTATGTCTTCTGAACCTGACCAATTTGATCATTGTTGTATTTCAGTAACACAGAGCGAGCTAAGGCTCCAAAAAACTTATGTTCTCTATAAATTCACAACAGACGTGTCTTCGCTCTCAAGAACTATTATTGAATTATTAAAAATTCCACCGACATGGGATATAAAAGCTAAACAAGCTTCGGCTATTTCGAATTCAAAAAACTTCTTTGAATATGGTCGAACTCATTTTTGTGAAAGAAAATAACATTTAACTGAACTGTAATTTTTAAGAAGCCTGTCGACGGCAGGAACTAACGACAAGCAACGAGTAGAGACCATGTCTCAAAAGCTCATTCCTCATTGCATCATTCCATAAACTCTTTAAGTTCAAAAACGTTTTAAGTGCTTGAACTAAATTCATTAAAAACCATTATATTAATAATGGATTCGGTATAGAATCTTAACATAGTCTGAGGTTTCTTTAAAGTGTTATTCAAAATATGACAATTACATCACATTGAAATAATAAAACTATTTTCTTTTTGGAATTCCGTGAAAACAGATTGATTTTTACCAACATTTCGGAGCGTCTGGCATTCCTACTTACATCTGCGTGTAACCATTTCTTTTTTCTAAAGATTTGTTCCATTGTTCGGTGAGATAAATTATGAGATCACCAGAGAATCATTTGATACGATAGCTATATTGCAGGTCATTAAGAAGCTATCGTTCTTGAAGATATTAACAGGGGGAGGATCATTCGCCTTTTTTAGGGACAGACTGTTTTCTATCCACTCGGAATGAAAACTGTAGAGTAGAATAAAAAGGCTATGCAGTCGCCTTACCAGCTGTAAAGAACATCTCTTCAGAACAATTAGGGGATATTATCCGGGCTGGCGATTTGAGAACGTCGAGATCTTTAAATACTCTAGAAATTGTATCAGTGTGAAAGAAGTTTAGAATAGTTTACTCTGTCATGTACAGGAGGGGTCATGTCCACTCATTGGCAGCATTGAATTAGCAGCAAACGAGCGTCGGGACTGACGATGACGCAGTGTTACGCAAATTTTACTAATGACCTTAATTTTGTACTACCTTTGGGACATTGTGGTATTTTTTGCCGTAATTTTTAGTCATGCAAAAATTTAATGCATTGAATGTGTTCATTACAGGTCTTTCTAGCTTGTTTAAACTTATTGCGGTTTTCCTTAGCGGGTTTGAGTTAGTAAATCCGGAAGCTTGCATCTTTGATCCTGATAACTTCTTTAAATCTCGAATTAAACAATACATTTTCTTTTGGTTTGATAGATTTTACACCGCTCGGGATACAATTTCTCATTCCACAAAGAATTGGTTGTGTTTGCGCTGGAATTCACGTTACTATCGAGGAAGCATAGTGACCAGTAAAATTTGCTGACGAAGTCATATTCTCATATTGCCAAACGGTCTTCGTAGTGGTTTTCTATCTAATTGGTGTTTTTGGCCTAAGAAATTAGCATATATGATACATGTACCTAGATGCGATATTTGATGTTGGTGCAATCTTAAAAAGACGATGATTTGTCGATTGCTTCACCAGTTTCTTCAAACTCTGTTTATGTTTGACAAACATATTAATTTAAACATAATTCTTACTAATATACCATAAGTAAGGTTCAATATTAAAACAACTTTTCTTTTGTAAATGTTTATCTTATATTTATTTTATTTATATTCTACAACATTACATTCATTCCTAACATTTATTTTTAACCTACAGTATATAATTATTTTACTTTTGATAAATATTTATTTTCTTTTTTTTTTTAATTAGAATAAAAAATTATTTCTACTTATGTATAATAATAATATTTTGTTTAATAAAAAAACACGTTGTGATCAACTTTGATTTACGAGAAGTTCTATAGGTATAAAATATTCTTTGATCTTTATATTTAAATAGATTGTTGTTGTTATTTATAAACATAAAAAAATTACATAGTTTCATTTCCAATAAATGTATAAGCGATATTAAAGTGACACAATTTATAAATATTTGGCAGTGTAAATGTAATAAGTTGGTAGAAAAAAGTATTTGTTTATAATGCGATAGTTGCTTGATATTACTAAATACACATTTTCATTATTGGTTTTGTTGTTATGGTGCTTTAAATGTTTTTTTTTTTGAATCATGAATGAAATTGGTTTTATGTTTTGGCAGTGGTTTGGCAAATATGTACTTTCGCTATCATTGATTGATGTTTTTTTTCTTTTTTAATTTTTAGGAAGATTTGAGTAATTAATTGATACAATCGTTTAATGTTGCAAGAAACATTCACTCGACTAAAAAAGACAGTTACAGGTAGTACAAAGTCCTTACACACCATAAGCTTATACCTTTCTACCTACGTTTATGGTTTGTAGAAATCTTTAAAATGTTTTCTGCAGTAAAATCAACAATTACAAAAGTCTAAATATTGTCTACATATTAAAACGACACATCAAAAACTCTTGAAAATTGGTCCTTTTTATTTTACTTTAATGTTAGCTTTAAGGATTTCATATGATTAATATTTCAACAAGGAAAATCAAATACATCTCAAAACTCGCATTTTCAAGCTGAGATATATTAAAACAAAACTTTGGAACCTTATTTTTTAGTTAGCAATGTTTCATCTCAAACATTTCTATGTGCGAATAATGTTTCGAGATCCGCCATTCTTTAAATAAAGACCAATAAAAGTCCTTAGTTTCAATATATTAATATGTGTGTATGTGATTCTATTTAGAGCCGAAGATGGTTTTAACAAGTTTTTTTCTTGCCACCGCAGGAATAATTGGATGTCTTTTATACAAATTTTCAGTATTGATGTGTCAGCACAAACATTAAGCATTCAAGACAAATGTTGGATTGCTTTAAGAAATAAGAACTTGTTTAACTATTGACTTTTATAATGTAGCTCTGGATCTTTATGTACTATTTTGAAAGAAAAAAATATTTATAGCTTTAGCTTTAAAATTAATTTGAAATAAGATAAAAAACAAATATTTCGTTAAAATGTATTTGAATAGAAATAACAAAGAAAATTTAATTTATGCAAAACTGCATCAAATCTTCCTTCAATCAATTAGATTTAAAATAAAATAAATACCGTTTAGAATTTAATCGCCCGTTTAAATTAACACAGCTGATTGTTGTATAGTTTTTTTTAATAAGTTTTTTATAAAATATCCACTTCAAACGAATAAAATTAACTAAAGAAAACTCAATTTGTCTTCATTCAATAAGGATCAAGATAAATTGAATACTCACCAACTTAACCAATTTAGGGATATAAAACTGATCTTATATGTTTTTTTTAATATTTAAATCTAAATATTTTCTATTTTTGCATTTTTATTTTATGAGTTTTAAATAGAGGTCTTTTAATTTATTCGGTATGAAATATTAAATATGATTTTCTACGAAATTCTTTATTTTTATGTATGTCGAATAGTTTATTATTATTATTTTGTTTTTACTGGAAAATTCGGTGGTTCATCATTGTGCTATGTAAGGTTATATCATTTTCATTATATCAATATTGGTAAGTATTTTTTTATATTATCTATGTATGTTAATAAAGTATGTATAATCATGCTTTTATTTCCTTTATCTACTGTGTTATGTAAATTTTTTGAAACTCAGTTTTTTGGTCTTCTTTATCTGTGAATCCTCTCCTAGGCTTTTGAATATACTTTTTGAATAAGAATCAATAATTGCTTTGAATTGTGATTTTGGATTATTATTGGAATTTTCTAAATAGTGCTACCTTAGAATTAAAGTGAACAGCGATAGCAAGCAACAGGCCCAATATTTATGAGTTCTCTACAGAATGTAAAGTTGCCACATTTGTAGTACAACTGAATTGTAATTTAAAAGGATTGAAATGTGGTCATGTTTTCTTGGATTTGTTGCCAAATTTCCGAAAATCAGTTTTTGTAATGCCTAAATCTTTAAGTGGATTGGATATTAAATCTAAGGTGCTGTCAATATTTTCAAGAACTGCCCTTAGGCTTAACTGGACCAGCAGTAATCGTTTGGCCTTACCAACAATTAAAGCCTGTTCTTTTTCAATAAAATATGTGGGCTCAATTCTTAGACTCATGTCAGAAACATGAAAAGAGTACTTCCTTATCCGAATATTCAAAAGCCTTTTTTAGTGGAGGATACACAAAACATATGGTTAAAAAATAAAACTTTAAAACAAAATAAAACAAAAACAAAATATTTATTTAAATAAAAATATTTATTTGATTTTTTTTTTAAATTTGACAATTCAAAACGAATTTTATATTCTTATTAACAATAGGTACACGCGTGTACGAGTGAAAACAAATATATAAAGGTATATTAATACAGTACTTTACATTATTTATTATTTTTTGTAACAAATTTATGAGTTTTCTTAATTTAACGATTCTTTCTACAATTAAGGTGTTTCAAAAAATAAAATAATAAAATGGAAATTTTTAGATTTATGTTTTTTTTGTTTTTTTTTTTGTTGTGCTGAAGACGTACAAAATTTTAATTGATTAATTTTCGCGTAAGATTTTTACTATTCTTTTTGGCTCATTTTTTTTTTTAATTCATACATATACAATTATGTATATTTTATTATATTAAATTTTACTTAATAAACATAGATATATCTTTTTTTATTCTTCTCTTTGTTTTATAACTTGTAGTAGAAATTTAAATGAAGTATTACTAATTTTTTTTAATATTTTTAATTATCTTATTACACAAATTGCTTTCGAGTTTTTGATTTGATTTGTTTATTTTTTTATTTACTTTTTATTAACTTAAATTTAAATACGTTCTGTAACATAAACTTTGGCAGTAGCTGGAGCATTGGATCTTCGTACAGCAAATGACACAATTATTCCAATTGCAACTAGAACGATGCCCAATGCGTTCATAATGTAATGTTCGATTTTTGAGTTGCTGACGCTGAAAATATAAAAAGATTAATACATTATTGTTTTACATTTGTTAACATTTAAATTATAGTGGTAAAGTTTTAGAATTTTTACTTATAATCTCAAAATATTGTTGTAATGTCACAAATATGACACATGATGCTTGAATTGAAATAATTCAAAATTCGGCAAGAATTTCTTCTTGGCAATTAAATTGCACTTTTCCAATGGGTGTTAATGGCCTAAATTTAGTTTTGACTTCAAAGACATGCATGCAACATGCCCAAACATGAAGTAGCTTTTTTTTTAATAAAATCCGTGATAGTTTTCCAAATCTTTTATTATCCCTTTCTGAAATATTCAGTTGAAATATTTATATTAGTTCATACGATATTCGAAAAATCTTCATAAGTTGTTAGATTTCACCTGTCTTACGAAAATCTGAAAGAAACGTTAAGCCATATATGCTGAAACGGTTTCCAATAAAAAAAGATAAACCGGTTTGAATGTTAATTTTGTTGTACTAACGAATCTGTTGTCTACGCAAGTATATTGTACCATATTTTTCAAACGTATTAAAAACTATAAAAATAACGTTGAAAATGGGTGTTTTAAAACTTGAGTAAATAAAGTAAATTGAGTGGCGCAACAGTCCGTTGAGAACTAGGGCCTATTGACTTACAACTCTCAACCATTCCTGTGTGCAAGAAATGTTGTCAGGAATGGAGGGGACCTACAATTTATATGCCGAATCCGAACGGCTAATTTGAGAAAGTACTTTTTTATGACAAGAATTACTCTTGGAAAATTTGTCAATTCCTCACAAGAGGCAGTATCCGTGAATAAAAACTTTAGGTGGCATATTTAGGGATCGGACCCAAGACCTCTGGCATGACAGAAAAACGCACTAGCCATCATGCCACTTGAGCAAATCGTCAAAATTAAAGTTTGGACTTAAAATAAGCACTAAAAATGAAGTCCAAAATGTATTTTCAAGACTATGAAACCATATAAAAGGTTTTCTTAGAACTTTATATAGAGTCAAATAAAGGGTCATAAGTCATTCATAACTATTGTCAATTTATAGAAGTAAGTAAGAAACTTAAATACTTTAAATTGTATCTAGAAGACACAGATTTGTACAGGGTTTTTGAACAGGGAAGCTACAAAACTGGAGTGGCAAGGACAGCAAACGACGTAATATTTCTTGCCGTTCCTTTTATTAAAACTTACTACCGAAATTCAGAGTCAGTGCCCTCAACGTTAAGAGCACTACGTCCAATTTATGGTCGTCATAATCTTCCTAGCAGGTCAATAATTGAGCGTCTACTGGAAAAATTTAAATCCACAGGCACGTGTCCGAAGTGTCGAGAGTATTGCCGTCATTGAGCCTTCAGTTGCAGAAAGCCCAAATGTGTCTATCACACATCGTTCTCAAACGTTGGGCATCTCTGTGACGTCGTTGTGGTGAAAATATCAGTGGAAATATAATATATATGAATGACCTGAAGCCGATTGACCACCAAAAGCGTGGTGTGTTCTTGAATTAAGCTAAGCAATTACTTGAAAATGATTCGGATTTTTATCGAAAAATCATCTTCGTCAACGATTGATGAACTTTGTACGAATATGGAACGTGAATTTGCAGCAATATCGACCGATTTATGCTTGAAAACCGTGCGGGTTCGGCGTCTGGACTTCTGCAAGCGTGCATGTGGTGACCATGCAAAAGAAATCGAGTTCCATTTGAATTTAGGACATCTTAACCATTTCAAAAAGTATTGCTTCGTTTTTGTGAACAGAAAAATGTTTGCTTTTGGTTTTGTTTTTCGACCAGTGTCATTGATTAAGATTGTATTTGCAAAAGATATCCTTTCTATAAAAAATGCTTTTTATTCAATGCCCTTATGTTTAATGTCGATACATCCGCATTCCGCAATCGCATCTGCATCTCTGTCATGTCTGAAAGTAGATTAATCTATCTGTAGATAAGCAAGATTACAAACTCAAAACTTTAGTACTTAAAGAACTATCAGTATAGGTACTACTCTAGGCGGTGTTCTTTTCCTTTTTGAGAGTAAATGATATTCAAATAATTCTAGAAAGTAAAGCGTACAGAGTGATTGGGGATGAAGTGGTATCCATGAAGCATCGTAAAACACTTAAGGAACTCTTACAAAATACCGATCGGTCTTCAAAAACATATTACACACTGGGTATAGGTGTATTTACATCTTCGTTATCAAATCGATCCTTCTATATAAAGTTATATTATGGTGGATTGAGTTGGATATCGCAGGAAATCACAATGAGCTCAACAAAGTAAAAAGAACAGCCCTCTTATATGCAATAATGGATGATATTTTGTTTTATCTAATACCGCTTTAGTGCAATCACAGCTAGTTGGCTCCTTACAGTCTGTCAACATTGTATTGGCCATCCACTATTCTAAACTCATTCAGATCTCTACTTAAAAATTGCAAATAAAGGAACCCCTTTTTTTAACAAAAACTTCAACGTTCTTCTTCTATTCAGGTTAATCTGGGAGAATGAATCAGGTTTTGTAAACTAGCGAATCACTTCTAAACAGATTTGTCGAAAACCTGAAAAGGTGGTTAGAGGCGTACATTCCGAAAGTATAAATACATTACTCTCATTTCGTTTACCCAATCACTTTATCGTTTTCCAGGCATAGTTCCTGGCCACCAAAGAAGTTCTCTCTTATCTCAACGAAATCGTAATATACACTACCGCATTCCGTATCTTCTAAGACAGTCAAGATACCATACAATTATTGGACTCTTGTCACTATACAGAATATTGTCGATCATCACTCGCGGAGATGCCAAAACAGTTGGGTAAACACTCAGCCATATAGAGGTATTGCAGGAAACTGTAAAGCTGACAAACTTTGCAAAATTAGAGCTACTTTACCATTATCTCCAAAAAGATCTCAAATCTGTATACAATTAGCTACATATACGTAAACTTATGCCCAATAAATATATTGTCTAACACCACCACTTTGCTGTCAACCAAGCTAGTTCGGTCAAAGCCTGATACTAAATATTTAATATAACTCATTGCTCTTGATAGTTTTTAAATTAGCTTTTTGACATGAAACTCCTGGATAAGAGTCGGAGGCGGCAACATCTCATCATCTATGTTCATGCCCTGACTTATCACAAAGACGAGACCTTCTTCTAAAATTTTCCCAGCAATCTAACAAATTCAGATATCTTTTATCTCAAACGGTTTATAATTATCTCCCAATATTTTAACGAGATAAGATTTAATGTTCATCATAACAGACCTTACTGGCCTAATTTTGTTGTCTTTTTAAGTCAACCTAAACTATAGACTTTTGAAGGCAAATGGGAGTTTTATCTTGTATGTACATAAACATGAACTTGCCACCGCTTAGCTGTTTTCCCTTCCCAACACCTTCCTTGCCTCGAAAGATGTTTAAAGAACTCTTACAATCAAAAGTGATATCAAGATTAATTTCTTATATCTATGTTGAAAGAAACACACCAGTTCCAGTACCCAAACGAGTTGTTTTCTTGTATAAATCCACATATCATTTAGAATTCTAAGAAATGACCTTCTAAACAAGAATGGGTCGTAAATAAGCTTGTTGCATTGCAACTATAAAATTTTTGCAATTCTTACAATAATTGTAAATCACTTAACAACAAATGCATAGGGTAAACAGCCTTATTGTTGGCATTTTCCAATAACAGAATAAAGAAGTGATTTTAAAATAAAACTCTTTACTTTTATATAAAGAAAGTGGTGGACTAAAAGTTTAAAGGTGATCACATGTATTATAAAAATATATATATATAAAAAATATATGTATGTACATTGTAAGTTAATTTTATTTTCATAAAATATAATTGTACTTGTATTCTTTGAAAATTATTATTAAAAGTGCCAAGTATGGGATTTTTAAACACTTTGCCAATCTTTAAACATTAACATTTGATATAAAATAAAAGACAGGCATTGTTCATCGAACAATTTAACGCACTAATGATTGGATTGAATTATGCCAATAGTTGGAAAAATATAACATACGTTTACTATTCAATTTGGTGTATTACTAATCAATACACATTACAATTATAAACTAAAATAAACTAAGCTTAATTAAAGAATTGATAATAGTTGTTATTATTTCTATAGCAACTATTTTAATACAGGTAAAAGTAGAATATTGTTCAAGTCCCAGAGATTGATTAGATACATAATTCTTTTTATTTTTTTTATTGTATAAGGGTCTCTAAATAAAAATAATGTGCACACATTTTAAACTACCTTCGGAAGGGTGACTTTCTACACAAACCGAAATCGAATAAATCGAAACACTCTAAAACTTAATGCCAAATCAAATTATTGCATCACAACTTCTTCGAATCCATTTCCAAAACTTGAAAGAAAAAAAAAACTTTTTACATACCTCAAGTCCTTAACTTCTGTCAATTCTCGTTCTTTCTCCACCAAACCAGTCACACAAGTTGCAATTGCTAGCATAAAGTTAACCAAACCAAAACTAGCATGAATTGGCACCATAGTCGCTCTGCATCCATAAGTTGCATTCTCACAGCACAATAGCACCAAAAAACTAAATCAAAAAAAAAAATCAATAAGTCGTTATTCATCCCTATATAGTTAAAAAAAATTTAAATAAAAACCAAAAGGAACTTACCTGAAAAATCCAACAACAAATTGCATAACAAACAGACCCATTGTCACAAATCCCAACCACGAATGTAATGAATAAAAGTTTTCCCTTGGCGGTTCGGATAGATTGTGGGAATCGAAAACGGATAAAAATCCTAAAGCTACACATGGAATGGCACAAGCATGGAAAAACATGTGGGCAAGTTTTACATAGATGTGTTTCAGACATCTGCACAATCTGTAGAGAAGAATTGCTGAAAAAAATAAATAAATATGAATTTAAAAAGTGCCTGGTGAGAGTTTTTTTTTGCCTTATTATTTATGGCTTTGTTGTCTTACAGAATCCTGAGAATGTGACAAATCCTGCAATCATGAGAACTGGATGCAAATTGAATTGTAGTGTGGGATCATCTGACCACGCGAATCCTCCCCGATAGAACATAATCCAGAATAGCGTCAGGACCAAGACTCCGACGAGCAAAATTGTCGAGAGAATTACTATCATCAGATATTCGAACCATGATCCACAATTCCATGCGTTTTCTACATCGTCTTCGTAGCGCCTGCAAGGAAATAAGAAATTTGGTTAATTAATCGTCGTTTATTTTAAGAACTATAGTTTTATCACAACTTAGAGGTGTTTGATTTGATTAGAAGATCATTTACTTAAATAACGTAATTAATATAGAATAACTCTAAGAACCTTTTCCAAAACAGTTGTGTATACTTCATAGTTAAGCCCAAATATTATTGTGTATATTGATTTTCAACAAAAGGTTTCATTTATAATAGACCGTGACTTGCACATTCGTAGTCCCTTTTGAATCTGTCATCCTTGACATACATTACTAATAAATAAAATTAAACCATAAACTCTTAAACCCCGCATTAAAATTGTAACAAAAATGTTTTGAACGTTCTAAAGCACCTCTGAGTCATCGTGAATCATAATCGTGACAATAGTGAAACTAGTGGACAAATAACAGATGTTGGGATGTAAACAATCAAAACCATGTGTGTAGTTCAAGAACAGCTGAAAATATTGTAAAGAGCCAGGTTTGTCCATTCCTTGTGTATTGTCGATCTTTAGAATTCTATAATCCAAAAAGAGGCTGGGATGCGAACCACACTGATAACTTCCCTTCCCGTCTGTCGATTTGTCTTGCTTAAAAGTTTTTCTATACTCGTATCAATTTTAACAAAAGTTTTTGTAGATTTTATTTTTTATGAAAAAACGGACTGTTGGATTTTTATATACAAATTACTGAATATTGAAAATAATATTTTCTGTCAAATAATATAAGCTTGAAGCCAATATTTAAAATTTTTGAAAAGCTATTTGAACCGAAAGTAAATTTTTACCAAGTTTTAGTATTGTTTTTTTTTTAAGTTTTATTTTTTGTAAAAAAAACTGTCAATTCGATTTTTTTCAAAATTGTATCGAATGTTAAAAACAATATTTCTTATAAGATACAATTAGTTTGAAGCCAATATTTTAAATTTTTGAAAAGATATTTGAGTCAAAAATAAATTTTTACCAACTTTTATTAATGTTTTTAGATTTTTATTTTTTCTAAAAAAAACTGTCAATTCGAATTTTTTAAAAATTTTACCAAATGTTGAAAACAATATTTCTTATAAAAAAAATAGTTAGAAGGTATTATCTCAAAGTTTTTAAAAGATATTTGAGTCGAAAATCAATTTTTACCAACTTTTATACATTTTTTTTAGGTTTTTATTTTTTGTAAAAAAACTGTCAGTTCCATTTTTCTCAACATTTTTCAAAATGTTGAAAACAATATTTCTTATAAGATAAAATAAGATTGAAGCCTAAATTTCAAGTTTTTGAAAAGATATTTGAGTCGATATTCAATTTTTACGAACTTTGAGTAATGTTGTTTTTAGATTTTTATTTTTATAAAAAAAATTGTCAATTTTTATAAAAAAAATTGTCAATTAAATTTTTCTCAAAATATTATCAGATGTCAAAAACATTACTCTTCGTTGCACAAAATAGTTTTAGAGATGAAATCATATTTCAGTCGTAAAATTTTGGAGGTGACAATTTTTTTCAGTTTTATTTTTATTTATAAAAAAAAACGTTATATTGATTTTTTCAAAAAATGTTCTTGTTTGGTATCATATTATATAAAATTTAACTCAAGTCTCTAGCGTTTTTGGTTCGTAAAATATTTGGGGTTAACCAAAATTTTCACCTACTACTATAGTAAAAAAACCACCCCCTCAATTTTCTTGAGAGCCCTTTCTTCATCTCTCTGCTTTATTATCTGTATAACAAAATTTATTTGAAGTTGATATCTCTTCTGGTTCTTGAGCTATGGAGGACGAAAAAAACATCGCGAACGTACGGACGTACGAACGTACGTACACACGCACGCACAGACATCTTTCTAAAAATCTTTTATTTCGACTCTAGGGACCTTGAAACGTCGAGAAATGTCAAAATTTTCAATTTGACAAATCGGACCCATTTCAATAACTTCCTATGGGAAGTTAAAAAGACACAACAACGAGTTTATCATAAAGACTTATATCTCTTCTGGCTTTTTAAGTCATTAAACAGAAAAAAACTAATCCGGTCAAATACCAGCTGATTGTACCAATTCCAATGATGATACTCATTTTAACCCAGGGGCCTACGTCAAATAAATATTAATAAGTGGCACAACAACTTAGAGAACCAAACCCTAGTGACTTACAACTTTCAACCAATCATGTAACCTAAGTTTATTTGTCGAATCCGAAAAAGAACTTTTCATGAGAAGAATTACTATCGCAAAATATGTCAATTCCTCTTAAAAGGCTGTATGCGTAAAAAGAACTTTAAGTTCAACTGTTAGGGATTGAATCCAAGACCTCTAGCATGAAAGTCTTATGCACAAACCATCATGCCACGGATATTACCTTGATACACAGAATTTTCGCATTTAGGTCTCTGAAAAGTTCAGAATAAATCAGAACTTATTGGAAGGTATTGATGTGGATTTCATAAGTTTATTTTCAACAATCGGAATCTTACAATAAAATGTTTTTTTCGAAGAAGTGATCACAATAGGCCTTCTAGGCCTAGTTATTTAACGCCTTTAGACATTTTTTGTTTGGGTTTCCTAGAAAGATAAGGCCCAAATCGAAACAGAAACAGAAATTTTTAGATCTAAGAAAGTATTTTATTTATTGTAATTGACAAAAATAACTGTTACGTGACTCTAAAGGCCAATTTCTTGACAAAGTTCTAGTCTCTAAAACACGGTTTATTGAAGAGTTTTTAATTTAGTTGAGTTCTAACTCATTTCTTCATCAAGTTCTTGGGCGGAACAAATATTTGCCTTAACTGCAGTGACTAGACCTTTATTTGCAGTTTTCATTGATTTTAAGGCTACAAACTTCACTATTATTTGAATTCGAAGTAATCGGTGTGTTAATAAAGTTAATTAGGGTCTCTAAGCAGTTGCTATACTGAGTATGTGCGCAGTGATGTTAAAAACGAGTCAAATTTATTTTCCTCAGAAACTGGTGTCCCACAGGTATGTATTTAAGTCCGTTATTGTTGGCGTTGGTTATAAACGATATCGAACGAAACGTTGTTATTTTTGCTAAAAACCCGGTGACACTTCAGCTTCTTATAAGTAAGCTCAAGATGTTCTGCGATTAAAATTAAAAATGGCAGAAACTCCAGGACTTTGACATTAGATGACACAAGCATCGAAGTTGTCAATGGATTTAAATACCTAGGCTTCGTTATTTCGAGTAATTTGAGTATCAGTACTCAT